>NW_026594184.1:489224-651644 GCF_907164565.1 Psammomys obesus | reverse complement strand
CTTCTTCTTCTTCTTCTTCTTCTTCTTCTTCTTCTTCTTCTTCTTCTCCTCCTCCTCCTCCTCCTCCTCCTCTTCCTCCTCCTCCTCCTCCTCCTTCTTCCATTCTTCTTCTTCCTACCTCACATGTGCATTGATGTGGGGTCATTCATTGGAGCATGGGAGGCCTACTACTAGCCATATCTTCAAGGAAGAATGATCCTCCCTCCCCCAGCAGATCCCAACAGCCAATAGTTCCTCAGTAAGGAATAGGCCTTAGGGAGTACCTCATTTGTCTAGGCCATAATTTTGATTGATCTTATGCAATCTGCAGCTGCTATGAGATCATTAGGTCAAGCCTCTTAATCCTTTAGCTCTTCTTACACTCTCTTTGTATGCTCATAAACAATGATCCCTGAGACTTTGGGAGTTTGATAAAGATGTTCTATTTAGGGATAAGCATTCGCAGCCTCTTATTCTCTATGTTGTAAGTTTCTGAACTGCAGAGAAAAGCTTCTCTGTACAAGGTTGAGAAAAGTCCATGTCTATGGATACTAACATAAAGGTTTAGATCGCAATTTTACCATTTGGCAAAATAACAATAATTTTTTTATGGTATATAACCATCCAAGCCATGGACTTTTGAGCAGTGTTATAGAATCATACATGACATTGCACCCTGTGGGAAAAAAAAATCACAAATATAATCAGAAAAGTGGTTACTTACCCCATTAACATCCCTAACTTTATTGCATGAGTGGCACATCTTGTGTGGAAAGTCAATAAGAGTGGTATGCAGTGCTGAGTAAGACCACTGGTGTATTTTCTCTCCCACCAGCATGTATAGAAACTTCCTTCACTATAAAAGCTTTCCTTCAAGTAAGAAATTTCTCAGTCAGTTTAATACTGATTTTCCTGTATGCTTTTTAGCTAAAGCATGTGGTGTATTCAGCACTAGGGTCTTAACATGTAGTTATATGACTTAACATTTTTGTGAGCAAACTGTAGATACAAGACATATAGCATGCTTACTTGAAATAAGTCTATAAGTACACAAGAGTAAATAAAAATTTAGTTCAAATTACTTTTAATTTATAAGCCTTTTAAACAAATCCAATGAATTATTTTTTTTTAAATTTGAAGTGAGATACTAACTTGGCTTTGTACAAACAATGTCACAAAACAAATTTTTTTAAACAAAAAGAGAAAAACCTGAAACAAAACCAACAATCAAAGCAGATAGAATATACATTTTTATTTATTTTTTCCTAACATTTAAAGATTTTATTTATTTTTCAATCTTTATGTAATGGTTCAAATAATTTTATTACAATTTATTCACTTTGTATCCCAGCTGTTGCCCCCTCCTTCATGCCCTCTCAATACCACTCTCCCTCCCTCTTCTTCTCCCATGACCCTCCCCTAGTCCACTGATAGGGGAGGTCCTCCTCCTCTTCCATCTGAACCTAGACAATCAGGTCTCATCAGGACTGGCTGGATTGTCTTCCTCTGTGGCCTGGTAAGGCTGTTCCCCATCAGGGATTGGTGATCAAAGAGCCAGCCACTGAGTTCATGTCAGAGACAGCCCCAGTTCCCCTTACTAAGGAACCCACTTGGATATTGAGCTGCCATGGATTAATTCTGTGCAGGGTTTCTAGGTTATCTCAATGCAGGGTCGTTGGTTGGAGTATCAGTCTCAGAAGAGACCCTTGTTCTCAAAATTTTTTGTTCTGTTGTTCTTCTTGTGGAGCTCTTTTCCCCTCCAGGTCTTTCATCTCCCCCTCTTTCACAAGATTCTATGCACTCTATCCAATGTTTGGCTATGAGACTCAAAATCTACTTCATTACCCTGCTGAGTAGAGTCTGTCAGAGGAACTCTGTGGTAGGCTCCTATCCTGTTCCCTGTTTTCTCCTTTTTTCGATGTCAATCTTGTTTGCCTTTTAAAATGAGGATTGAGCATCTTACCCAGTTCCTCCTTCTTGTTTAGCTTCTTTAGGTGTACAGAATTTAGTATGTTTATCCTATATTATATGTCTAATATCCACTTATAAGTGAGTATATACCCTGTGTGTCTTTTTGCTTCTAGGATACCTCACTGAGGATGATCTTTTCTTGTTCTCACCATTTACCTGCAAATTTCATGATTTCCTTGTTTTTAATTGCTGAGTAGTATTCCATTGTGTAAATGTACCACAATTTCTGTATCCATTCCTCAACTGAGGGATAACTACATTGTTTCCAGATTCTGACTATTATGAATAAAGCTGCTATGAATGTGATTGAGCAAATGTCCTTGTTGTATACTTGCACATTTTTGAATATATGCCTAGGAGTGGTAAAGCAGGATCTTGAGGTAGCACTATTCCTAATTTTCTGAGAAAGCATCAGATTGATTTTCAAAGTGGTTGTACAAGTTTACATTCCCACCAGCAATAGAGGAGGGTTTCCCTTTCTTCACATCTTCTCCAGCATGTGTTGTCACTTGAGTTTTTAATCTTAGCTATTCTGATTGGTGTAAGGTGAAATCTCAGGGTTGTTTTGATTTGCATTTCCCTGATAACATAGGATGTTGAACCTTTCTTTAAGTGTTTCCCTGCCATTTGTTATGCCTCTATTGAAAATTCTGTTTAGCTCTGTACCTTATTTTTAATTGGATTACTTGGTTTGTTGCTGTTTAACTTCTTGAGTCCTTTATATATTCTGGATATTAGCAGTCTTTCAGATATAGGGTTGGTGAAGATCCTTTCCCAATCTGTAGGCTGTAGTTTTGTTCTGATGACAGTGTCCTTTGTTTTACAGAATATTTTCAGTTTCATGAGGTCCTATTTAATGATTGTTGATCTTAGGCCCTGTGTTGTTGATGTTCTGTTCAAGAAGTTGTCTTCTGTGCCAATGAGGTCAAGGCTCTTCCCCACGTTTTCTTCTATCAGGTTTAGTGTGTTTGGTTTTCTGTTGAACTTTTTGATACACGTGGACTTTAGTGTTGTGCAGGGTGATAAGTATGGATCTATTTGTATTTTTCTACATGTAGACATCCAGTTAGACCAGCACCATTTGTTGAAGATGCTATCTTTTCTCCATTGTATGGTTTTGGCATCTTTGTAAAAAATCAGGTGTCCATAAGTATGTGGGTTTATTTCTGTTCTGGGTCTTCTATCCTATTCCATTGATCCACCATTCTGCTTCTATGCCAGTACCATGCAGTTTTTATTACTGTTGCACTATAGTACAGCTTGGGATCAGGAATGGAGGTACCTCCAGGAGATCTTTTATTGTAGAGGATTGTTTTAGCAATTCTGGGTTTCTTGTGTGGTATAAGGTTTTGAAGTAAGACTTAATGATTGTTTGAATTTCTTAGGTGTCTGTACTTATGTCCCCCTTTTCATTTCTGATTTTGTTGATATGGATGGTGTCTCTCTGCCTTTTAGTTAGCTTGGCTAAGGGTTTGTCCATCTTGTTGATTTTCTCAAAGAACCAGTTCTTGGTTTCATTGATTCTTTGATTTATTTGTTTCTAATTTATTGATTTCAGCCCTGAGTTTGATTATTTCCATTTGTCTCTTCCTCTTGGGTGTGTCTGTTTCTTTTCTTTTGATTCTAGAGTGTTCAGGTTAGCCATTAAGTTGCTTGTATGAGATGTTTTGACTTTCTTTTGAACACACTTAGTGCTATGAACTTTCCTTTCAGTACTCCTTTCATTTTGTTCCATAAGTTTGTGTATGTTGTGCCTTCATTTTCATTGAATTCCAGGAGATCTTTATATTTTTTCTTTATTTATTCACTTACCCAGCTGTCATTGACTTCCAAGTTTTTCAGTTTCCATATGTGTGTAGGCTTTTACTATTTCTGTTGTTATTGAGCTCCAACTTTACTCCATGGTGGTCAGATAGGATACAAGGGGTTTTTTCAATCTTCTTGAATCTGTTGAGGCTTGCTTTGTGACCAACTGTATGGTCTATTTTTGAGAAGGTTCCATGAGGTGTTGAAAAGAAGTTATACCCTTTTGAATTTGGGTGAAAATTTCTGTAGACATCTATTAGGTCCATTTGATTTAGGGCCTCTCTAAGTGTCCTTATTTCCCTGTTTAGCTTCTTTCTGGATGATCTGTCCTTTGGTGAGAGTAGAGTTTTGAATTCTCCTACTATTAATGTATGAGGATCTATTTGTGGTTTAAGTTTATTAACGTTTCTTTTACAAATGTGAGAGCCCTTGTATTTGGGACATAGATGTTCAGAATCGTGATGTCTTTTTGGTGGAATTTTCCTTTGATGAGTATGAAATGAACTTCCCCATCTCTTTTGATTAATTTTGGTTGAATGTCTATTTTATTAGATATTGGAATGACTACTCCTGCTTGATTCTTGGTACCATTTGCTTGGAAAATGATCTTCTAGCCCTTTACTCTAGGTAATATCTATATTTGTGATATATCTATCACAATTTGTGATATAGCTATATATTTGTGATCTATCTATCTATCTATCTATCTATCCATCTATCTATCTACCATCTATGTATAGATATGTAGGTAGGTAGGTAGATAGATAGATAGATAGATAGATAGATAGATAGATAGATAGATTCAGGTGTGTTTCTTGCATGTAACAAATTGTTGGATCTTGTTCATACATCCATTCTGCTAGTCTGTGTCTTTTTATTGGAGAGTTGAGCCCATTGATGTTGAGAGAGATTAATGATCAATGGCTGTTAGATCCTTTTATTTTGATGTTGGTTGTGGTAGTGTGTTTCTGTGCTTGGCTACTTTTAGTTTTGCTTTTTTTTGAGGTTATTTATTTCCTGTGTTTTCCTTAATGTAGTTAGCTTTCTTGGGTTATATTTTTCCTTTCTAGTATCTTCTGTAAAGCTGGATTTGTGTGTAGGTATTGCTGAAATTTGATTTTGTTGATGAATATCTTGTTTTCTCCATCTATGATGACTGAGAGTTTTGCTTGGTATAGTAGCCTGGGCCCATATTTGTGTTCTGTTAGGGTCTGCTTGACATCTGCCCAAGCACTATTGTCTTTCATATTCTCTGTTGAGAAGTCAGGTGTAATTCTCATGGGTCTGCCATTATATGTTACTTGGCCTTTTTCCCTTGCAGCTTTTAATATTTTTTTCTTTGTTCTGTATACTTTGTTTTGAGTATTATGTGGTGGGAAAATTTTATTTTTTGACCTAATTTTATTAAGTGTTCTGTAGGCCTTTTGTATGGTTATAGGCCTTTAAATTGGGAAAATTTTCTTCTGTGATGTTGTTGAAAATATTTTCTGGGCCTTGGAGACAGGAATCTTCTTTTTCCTATATTCCTATTATTCTTAGGTTTTGTCTTTTCATGTTGCCTTGGATTTCTGGGATGGTTTGTGTCAGGGAATTTTTAGATTTAACATTTTCATTAATGGGCATATCCATTTCTTCCACTATATCTTCCACATCTGAGATTCTTCCATCTCTTGTTGTCTGTTGGTTATGCTTACCTCTATAGTTCCTATTTTCTTCCCTAAGTTCTTCTTTTCCATAATTTCCTCTGTGTTTTCATTAATTTTTCCAATTCTATCTTCAGACTTTGAACTGTTTCTGTTGATTCCTTTCACCTGTCTGACTATATTTTTCTGTTGTTCCTTAAATTCCTTCATCTGTTTGTTTGAACATCCATTCTTCTATTTTTTTTCTTTCGGTGATTTAATTATTTTCTTTCTGAAGGCTACATCTTCCTCTATTTACTTATGGACATAATTTGTTTGACTTTATCTTCCTTTATTTCTTTACATATTTTATTTGTTTCCTCCATTATCCTCTTCATAAGCATAGACGTAAGGTCATCTTCTTGAATTTCACTTCTGATACAGTATCCAGGGCTACCTGCCCCTGGATAACTTGTTTCTGGAGGTTACATATTGCTTTGCCTTTTGTTGGTTGTTCTTTTACACCAGCCTCTACCCATCTGGCTGTGTCAGGTGCTGGCTGGTAGTTTCTGGTGCCTGCTAGAATCCTGGGTGGGGAGAATCCCCTTGACATGAAGATAGTTGTTCCTGAAGGAGGCCTCCTGAGATTTTTGTGTATGGTCTCTGAATGACAGGTGCTTCTTAGGTATTACTACAGCTCAGGTGCATGGCCCTGTGTGCTAACTGTGGTCATTGGCAGTCACAGAGGCTCTCCTCTCACCAGGAGAGGTACTGGAGACAGCTGCCCTGCCACATGGTTTCTGGCTCTGAATTTAGTGTGTTGTTGCTGCTGCTCTTACACTGTGTTTTCTGGATGCAGCACTCTTGAAGAGCCAGGGATCCCCTTGGTTTGGTCAGTTTATCTAGGGAGACATCTTGTTCCATGGAACAGTTTCTGGGGGCTGATCCTCTGGGTCCCAGGCTTTTGTAGGTCTGATGTTCTAGCCCTGTGTCCCAGTACCCAAGCAGTAATTAGCGGAAGGTGATTGCAGTACTCATGCTTGTGGAGGAGGCTAGAGCCTTGTGTCTGTGGGAACCCAGGAAATTTTTCTGGGATTAGCTGGGTGTCCTGATGTCAGAACTGATGTTTCCCCCACCATGGGGTTTCCTCCAGACATAGAGATCCTGCCTATGGCATCTTGAGGTCCACAGTTCAGTCTGGGATATTCAGTACAAGATGCAGGCACTGGCAAGTGGCTACATGCCTGTCACTGGGCATATGCAGGAACCTGGGAACTTTTGCCCTAAACTTTTCAGGGGAAAGGTTTGGCTGGGTGCCCTAAAGTGAGACCTGTTGTTTCCTTCACTCTGGGGTTTCCTCCCAACAGGGAAACCTAGTCTCTGATGTTTTGAAGTCCACAGTTCTGTCTGGAATGGTGAGTTGGGTACACAGGAGGGTCTGTGGGCTGGTGGCAGAGTGCCTGCAGGAGCCTGGACGTTTTCTGGTGAGTGTCTGGGTGACCTGAAGTTAGTCCTGATTGTTTTCTTTTCAATGGGGTTTTCTTTTGACTAGAAAACCCAGTCTCTGTTATTGTGGGGCCGACAGTTCAGTCTGGGATAACAATCTAAGCAGGCATGCTTGTGGCTCTGGGCTGGCTACTGAGCTCCTGCAGGAACATGGGAACTCTTCTTGGGTTTAGCTGTGTGACCTGAGAATGGCCCTGATTGCTTCCCACACCATTAGGTTTCCTCTCACCTGGGAAACAATCACTGGTTTGGTCTGTTGGTTGGTCTGCAGTCACTGCTATCCTACTCTTCCAACACAGTGTCCTTTCAAAGCCTCCATTTTGGATTCTGTCACAAAACAATTTATTAGGTATTAACGAGATATTACTAAGAATTGACAGTTTAAGCTTTAATATTAACCCAAGTAGATCTCTTTTGTAAAAGATTAAAAATTGTTGATGTCCAGCTTTCAGTTGCCATTTGAGATTGGTGCTTCTATTAGACTTCATCAGAGAGGCTTCTTACCACAGCAGTTGGTAGTTAATGTAGAAACCCATAATTGCCAAAATGAGAATAAGTGATGGTAGAGTGCTCTGTTCTAAATGGAATATCTACATTATTCCTTCCATGGCTCAGAGAGCATCATGAAAGAGGGCAGGAAAAAGGAGAAGTAAAGAAGTGAAATAGCTCTTGTACTTATGAACACTCTGTAGCTATGTTTAACTGCACAAGACAGTGCAGGTCAACATTTAATGACTGATGGAAGAGGGTCCCACGAGGTCTCAGCCCTCCCTAATAGTCTACTTACCATTGATGGTTACTTGGGTAGGTTGTCACTTTCCATAGTCACTGATCAGTTGGTTGTTCACAGTCCAGTAACTAGCTTCTTACCCACGCTTGAGCAAGCAACTTTATTTTTTTAAGTCTGTGGATCCCACAGTAAGAAGGCATGGAAATGGAAGTAGGACATAACAGCAGACACTGAGGAAATCCAAACAATCATTAGGTCTTACTTCAAAAGCCTATGTGCCACAAAATTTGAAAATCTAAATGAAATGGACAATTTTCTTGATCAATTCCACTTTACAAAGCTGAATCAAGAACAGGTAAATCAATTAAATTGTCTTATATTCCCTAAGGAAATAAAAATAGTCATCAAAATCTCCCATCCAAAAAAAAAAAAAAAAAAAAAAAGCCCAGGGCCAGATGGTTTCATCGTGGAATTCTACCAGAGTTTCAAAGAAGAGCTAACACCAATACTCTTCAAACTAATCCACAAAATAGAAACAGAAGGAACATTGCCAAACTCATTCTATGAATCCACAGTCACCTCAATTCCTAACCCTCACAAAGACCCAACAAAGAAAGAGAATTTCAGGCCAATCTCTCTTATGAAAATTGATGGGAAAATACTCAATAAAATACTCGCAAACTGAATCTAAGAACACATCAAAGATATCATGCACTATGAACAAAAAGGCTTCATCCCAGGCATGAAGCGGTGGATCAATATACGGAAATCCATCGATATGATCCACCATATTAACAAACTGAAAGAAAAAGACCACATGATAATCTCCTTAGATGCTGAAAATACATTTGATAAAATGCAACTTTCACTTATGTTTAAACTCTTTGAGAGATCAGGGATACATATAAAGGCAATATACAGCAATCCTATAGCCAATATAAAAAAAAAAAGTAGAGAAACTTAAATTAAACCCACTGAAATCAGAGACAAGGCAAGTCTGCACACTCCCTCCATTCCTCTTTAATATAGTACTTGAATTCCTTGCTAGAGCTGTTCCTTACAAAGCAGCAGTTATAACAACTGCATGGAACTGACATAGAAACAGAATGGTGGATAAATGGAATTGAATAGAAGACCTAGAAATAAACCCACACACTCATGGACACCTGATTTTTGACAAAGATGCCAAAAACAAACAATGGAAAAAAGATAGCATCTTCAACAAATGGTGCTGGGCTAACTATATGTCTACATGTAGAACAATGCAAATAGATCCATACTTATCACCCTGCACAAAACTAAAAGCCAAGTGGATCAAAGACCTCAATATAAACCAGACACCTGAATCCTGTTAGAACAAAAATTGGGGAAGAGCCTGGAACTCATTGGCACAGGAGACAACTTCCTGAACAGAACACCAACAGCACACCCTCTAAGAGCAACAATAAATGGGACCTCAGGAAACTGAAAAGATTCTGAAAACAAAGGACACTGTCATCAGAACAAAATGACAACCTACAGATTGGGAAAGAATCCTTACCAACCCTATATCTGACAGAGGGCTAGTATCCAGAATATATAAAGAACTTAATCTAAACAGAAACAAATCAAATAACACAATTAAAAAATGGGGTACAGAGCTAAACAGAGAATTCTCAATAGAGAAACATCGAATGGTAGAGAAACACTTAAAGAAAATCTCAACATCCTGAGTTATCAGGGAAATGCAAACTAAAGCACCCTTAGATTTCACATTACACCCATCAGAATGGCTAAGATGAATAATTCAAGTAACACATACTGGAGAGGATGTGGAGAAAAAGGAACCCTACTCCATTGCTGGTGTGAATGTAAAATTGCACAACACTTTGGAAATCAATCTGGTGCTTTTTCAAATAGAAATAGTGCGCCCTCAAGACCCAGCTATACCACTCCTTGGCATATATCCAAAAGATGCTCAAGCATACAATAAGGATATTTGCTCAACCATGTTCATACCAACTTTATTCGTAATAGCCAGAACCTGAAACAACCCAGATGTCCCTCAGTTGAGGAATGGATAAAGAAATTGTGGTACATCTACACAATGGAATACTACTCAGCAATTAAAAACAAGGAAATCATGAAATTTGCAAACAAATGGTGGGATCTAGAAAAGGTCATCCTGAGTGAGCTGTCCCAGAAGCAGAAAGACACACATAGTATATACTCACTTATAAGTGGATATTAGTCATATAATATAGGATAATCATGCTAAAATCTGTACACGTAAGGAAGCTAAGCAAGAAGGATAAACCTGGGTAAGATGCTCAACCTTCAATCAGAAAGGCAAATGAGACTGACACCGGAAGAGGGAGAAAACAGGGAACAGGACAGGGGCCTATCACAGAAGACCTCTGAGAGACTTCACCCAGCAGGGTATCAAAACATATGTTGAGATGCGTTGCCAAACTTTGGGCAGAGTACAGGAAATCTTATGAAAGAAGGAGAAGATAGAAAAAGACTTGTAGGAATCAAAGGGAGCAATAGAACCAAAAAATCTGGACACAGGGATCTTTTCTGAGACAGATACTCCAAGCAATGTTAATGCATGGAGATAACTTAGAAAGCCTGCTCAGAAGTAGTCCAAGGCAGCTCAGTATCCAAGAGTGTTCCCCAATAATAAGACCAGTGACAATCTCTGAGATGAATTCATGGGCTCGCTCTTGGATCACCTCCACCTCGGGGGGGGGGGCAGCCTTGCCAGGCCATGAGGAAGACAAAGAAGCCAGTCCTGATGAGACCTAATAGACTATGGTTAGATGGAAGGTGAGGAAAACCTCCCCTATCATTGGAGTAGGGGAGGAGCATAGGAGAAGAAGAGGAAGGGAAGGTGGGATTGTGAGAAGAAAGGGAAAGGCCTACAGCTGGGATGCAAGGTGAGTAAACTGTAATTAATAAAATAAAATAAAATAATAAAATGTAGGGGCTGGAGGGCCAGCTCAGTAGCCAAGATACTCCATGATCTTCCAAAGAACCCAAGTTTGGTCCCCAGTACCCACACTGTGTGGCTTACAACTGTTTATCACTTCAGCTTCAGGAAATCCAACACACTCTCCTGGCCTACTTGGGCACCCATACGTGTGTGGTGTACACATGCACATATGAGTGCATGTTTGCATGCACATAAGCACATACACAGAAAGATACACATATGCATATCTCTTTTAAAGTTTTAAGATAAAATAAATGAAGTCAAATTTTCCATAGCCTCTTAAGGATCTCATTCATTTCACTTTATTCCTAAGGTGTACTACTGTTTTATATTATTACTGTTTGTTTTAGTTATCTTTGTGTTAGTTAGTTATAATTGTGACAATATATATGAAATTCATCAACTTAAAAAAGACTTCAGTTCGTACTCATTTGGCAGTGTGTCATTTGGGGCTGTAGTGAAGTAGTATGTTATGTCAGGGCATGTAGAAGAGAAAAGCTGTTCTCCTCTGGCATTGTGGCCAGGAAGCAAAGTATGCAGGTATGGCCTCAGTGACCTACTTCCTCTTACTAAACCCTGACATTTCCACCATCCCCAGTCACACACAATGCTGGAAGCCAAGCCATTGGTACATGTCCTTTGGAGCACAATCATATCTAATTATTTCATAATGACTATCCATAAGCATGATTTAAATGTCAAGTGTATCATTTTGTACTTTTTGTTTTCACTCAGTGCTATTGTTTTCCTGAGGAAAACATTATATTATGCAGGTACAAATATTTTAAATGGTTGAAAAGGCATCAGTATAACTTAAATTTTATTTATATGATCCTCTGATGGTAGGTGTTTAATGTATCTCTATAACTGTAAATTTATCAATTTCTCCTTTTATTTCTATTGCTTTCTGCTTCGCATTTTGGGAAGTTCAATCATCTAGCATATTAGATGCTTAGAATTATAATATTTTCCTGGTAGATCTTTTTGTAGTTACATAATGTTTTTCTCTGTCTTTAACAATTAACATATACTTTAATATATTACCAAACCCAATTTTTATTGCAATTTGTTTTGAATATACTTTCCTGTCCTATATTCAATTTACTTATGTCACTGCACTTATGAACATCTTTAATAGAAAATATACAGTGTTATCATGTTTTTTCATATATTTTGCCTATCTCTGTCCCTTAATCGTTAGGTTCAGACAATTTAAATGTAGTTATTGACATGTGAGAGATTAAATCTTCTATTCATTATTCATTCCTCTCTGCCTTCTTAATTTCTTTTTGGTCTCTTTCTCTCATATTGCTGTAAGTTTCTTAAACACTCTTCGGGTAACATCTTAATTTTTGACGATATTTTGAATTACCCTATCATATAGATTTTATTAATTGCTATAGTACTTACAACACCCATAAAGGCTATTGGGTTGATATCTGACAGCTTTGAGGGTTTTGTTTCATTTTATTTTGTTATTAGGGTCAAGGTTTCACTCTGTAGCCAGGCTACCCTGTAAATTCTTATGTAGTTTAGGCTGGCCTTAAACTCATGGTAGGTCTCCTGTGCTTTCAGCCCAAGTGCTTCTGTTACAGGCATGAAACACTAATGTGAGAAATATATTAAGTGCAAGGCTGAGTTTTTGTCAACTTGACACAAACTCAGATAATATGGGAAGGAACAAACTTAACTGAGAAATAGACTCCATCAGATTGACCTGGAATTCTGTGAGACACGTTTGCTTGTTTAATGGTTGATGTTGGAGGGCCATGCCCACTGTAAACATTCCCACCAGGCCTGTGGTTTTGGTTAGTAAGCACCATTCCTCTGTGGTCTTTGCTTCAGTTCCTGCCTCCAAATTCCTGCCCTGGTTTCACTTGATTGACACACGGAAAGCTGTAAGCTGAAATAAGTCTCTTCCTCGGTAAAGTTTTTGTTTGTTTGTTTTTTGTTTTATTACAGCAACAGAAAGCAAACTAGGACATGTGGTTATTTGAACTCACATCTTCAAGCTAACCAACAAGTCAATGTGGGGAAAATTGTTCCATGATTATTTACTTTAGGCTGAAAATTTCTCTTCCTATTTGCCCATTGCTTTTCATTTGTTTTTGAGGTAGGGTCTTACTCTGGAAGGCCCAGACTGAACTCAAATTTTTAATAATCTTCTGCTCCCACCTCTCAAGTACTAGGATTATGTATGTGTGCCATCAGCAGTTTTGTTTTTTGCCTTTGTCACCAACCAGGAAGTAGAAAAGTGTCTCTTGCTAAGAATGTAGCTCAGTGTTACAGAATTTGCCTAGTGTGACCAAAGTCTCTTAAAAACACAACAAACAACCTGGACATTGTGTTGTGTTTCTGCAATCCAATCTTTCAGGTGGCTACGACAGCCGGATCTGTGACATTGAGGCCAATCTAGGCTATGGAGTGAATCCCTATCTCCACAAAAGTTCTTTTTATGGACTAACTTATCCCAAGACTTGTCCTTTCTGTTGTCTTGATGTAAGTTCAATGTCAATAATTTATTTATCTTAACCTGTTATATGTTAAATACCCCAGTCCAATAGTTTCATTTTTCCAACTGCTATCTGGCCATGCTGCTGGTAGGTTTTTGAATTTGTCCCACAACTGTTTTTTTCATCTTGGTTGGCATGTAAAACAGTTTAATAAATTGATCCATATACCTCTTGGTCTGAAATGTCTGTTTTAACAAAACTTGTGTCCCAAATAGGACTGGATATTCACATACCTAGGGTTATAGGGACAGACAGAGAAAGCTAGGAATATGACCCTCATAAAAAGCACACAATTGTTCAAGAACCTGGATGCTGGTTGAAAATAAGTGATAGCTTTGGTGCCTTTGGTGAGGGGCATTCACTTCAGAGACCTGTGGAATTCCATTCCTCAACTACCCACCCACCCACCCACCACTGTGGAACTCTTTAAGGGCCTTTGAGACTTCTTTCCCTACTCAAATCATTCAAGCTGCTAGGCTTGGGTGATGCACACGTGCTCCCAGAGAGGAACTGCGCCCTTGTCTAACTACCACCACCACCACCACCACCAGAGATGACGTCTATTAATGCGACATCCATTTAGTTGACGTCCACTAGGACGACATCCATTGGAACAATGTCTATTGGGACAGTGTATGAATGTCTGTTGGGGTAGTGTCTGTTGAGTGTCTTTCTTTGCAATGTCTTTAGAAACTAACAATGGTTGAAGCAATATCCATTAGTGCTATTTCTATTGGAGCCACATCTATTGTGGAAACTTCTATTGAGGTCACCTCTGCTGGTGTGACATGCTTGGGAGCGACACCCATTGGGCGTGGCCTTGAGGCGCTTACTGAGGACGCAAGCAAAGCAGCATTGTGATGTGAGCGTCCTTGCGGCCCTGTTACCAAGGGTCTAGAGCCGTGGCTCAGTCTTGTTCAGGACACTGGAGGAGACGGTCGCAGGAACGGAGGCTAGGAAACAGTCCACTACCCCAGCCCCCAGCTCTTGGGGGCTGACGGGTAGACATGGACTTGTACCTAAACAACTGTTTAAAGGTTGCTGAAGCTGCTGTAGCCAAGGGGGTTTCCGGCAACCAAAAAACAGAGCAAAACACATGTAGTACCGTGAGTGGTGGACCCTTCTTTCTTGCCCAGGGCAGGTTTCAGGCCATCAGGTAGAATCATGGGGATAGAGTCTGAGGTGCGGGAACAGGGCAGAATTTCTTTTTTTCTTACTATGGTCATCTTCTGAGGAGTGCAACGTGTGATACAACGTGTCACTGACGGATACTCTTGGGCAGGAACCAGAAGTAGGGTGGTGGCTTAGGAAGTGTGGAGGTAAGGTCGTCTTTGTTCACGTCCAGGCACTTCCTTCCACCCACCTGCCTGACAACTTGAGCTGTACTATCAGGTTGAAGTGTGAGGCAACTGATGTAAACTATCTGAAAAGAGAACAATTTCCATTTTCTTTCCCACAGGTGAAAGAGAGACCTACCATTCCAAAGATTGGGCCATTTCGTCTATTGGATTTACCCCTTGGGGCCAAACTGCCCATTATCCCAGGAAGTACTAATATATTCTACACAACAAATTTATGTGAAATGGTAAACTATGTTTGAACGGTGTTTAAATGGTTTGCTTTACACTTTGTAGCTGTTAAATTTGAAACATTTTGCTATGACTGCACTTTGTGTATCACCTTCAGTTTCACACAAATGGAATTAAATGAGCTGCTATTTTTTTATGTCCTTAAACTCACTTTAATGACAGAAAGCCCCCAAAAGAGCTGCAGTCACTCTGTCTAGACATTCTCCAACCACAGTGTCAACTTGAAAAATTGGTATGTTTCTTGCCTACTCATATATGGCATGTTGATTTCTGCTTCTGTGCCTTGGTCTGCCTGGCTCTGAAACCTACCATGTACTCTCCTCTTTCTTCTGACAGTCTCTCCTAACTTGTGACTACATGAGCTAGACTGAGGTTGAGGTTGTAAGTAGATTAGGTACCGAGTTCATAAATAGTATTCCATGTGCCACCTTCAATGTAAAAATTAGACTGGGAAAGAGAGTGAATTTGAAAGAGAATGTATTTACCCAGATCAGCCCAATACATATTCTCACTTCAGTTTCTGCTTATATATTTTGTTTTAAATGAACTTTCTAATTATTTCAATAAACTAATGTTTTAAAGTGTGATTTCATGAATTTTGCATTTGCAATCATTTCAAATCTGTGTTTGTTTGTTTGTTGCAGCTTTTCCAGCCTTCTTTCGATTTTAATCTTAATGACCAGTACTGTAAACTAATGGAAACCACCTACATAAGTCTTCATGATCCACACTTAAAAGTAAACTTTAAACGAAAAGACATTATCAAGATACTAAGAAAAGGAGGATACATCACAGGCAATATTAAAGTGCGTTGAGGGTTACTTGTGACCAGCAAAATGTAAATATGTGTTAGGTGCTTTGATTCCCATGCTAACTTCTAGTTGACAACTAACATATCACAGAGGAAAGTCTATATAATGTTCAGTATCAGGTGGCTTTTCTATGTTAAAACTACTTTCTATTTCATAATTATTGGATGATAAAAAATAATTAACAAAACGTTTTTGGTGTGTAAACACATTGACACATTTATTTTCCTTGTATCCCTAGAAGCAATTTTTTCTTTGAATTCTTAGTGAAATATTTAGAAATATTCTGGTGGTTCAACTGTCTAGAGATTCTGACTACAAAATTACTACAAAATGCGTTACTACACTTGACCATAAATCTGTTAATAGAATGAATGTTCTTATTCTTTCCTCTAAACGTGTTGTAATGTTTTAAATTTTATACTAATGTTTTTCATTTGTGAATTCATAGGATATATGTTCCTTAAAAGAGCTGAATAAATACAGACACTATCTCACAGCTTTAAAAACTGACTTTGAACGAAAGTATATAAGAGAACAAGTAAGTTAAACACATAAGCCCATTTTGTTTGGGACTCATAAGAAAATTCTCTGAAAAGTTATGCTCTTTGCACAATATTTCTTTAAAATATTTCAGGAATGAAGTCTATATAAAGAATTTGTAAAACACAGAGTTCTTATTTTACCAATATAAAGTTTACTTTATGGGAATGGGCCTCACAAGACCTAAAATTATGTTAGCAGAATTAGCAGTTTCTAAAACTCAGGACATTTACTGCTGCTTAAACTTTAAGAAAATATATCAGAGGATAGATAGGTTTATTTCTGGTAAGAATATAACGTCCAATAATTTTTTTCTTGCAGAAAATTATAGAATATCTGGTAAGAAAACTGAATGAAGAGAGACAAGCCCGTGACGACAATGCTACCACAGCTGAATTTCAGCAGTGGCTGTTACAGCAGAAAAAACTTAACGCACATAAAGTCCGATTATTGAAACTCAGGTAGAGTCAGAGTTCATGTATATTTCATGGACACGTTATAGACATCCACAACAGCAAAAACATGGGCATGAACGAAAGTGCTAGATATATTTAAGGCCCTCAGAGTTTTCAACATGGAGAACTAAGAGTATATCAAGGCAGGCTTAAAGAGATGGCTCAGTAGCTAAGAGTACTGTCTACTCTTCCAGTGGACTAGGGTCTGATTCTCAGTATCCACATGGTGGTTCATAACCATCTGTAATTCTAGTTTTCTTCTGGCCTCCAGAGACACTGCATGCATGCAGTGCACAGACTTACATGCAGGCAAAACACCTATCACATGATTTTACATATATGTATGTATTTGTGTATGTATGTATGTATACATCAAGAGGTACAGAGATTGGGAGCCTTGATAGCAATGCTGGGAAGAGGAAGGTAAGTTACTACCTGAGAAATTGGAGCCACCAGGAATCCAAGAGGTAAGTCAAAGTGTTATAGAAGTCCAAAATATTAATCAGTGATCTTGTGAAAGCCAGGTCTCTGATACTAGAGGAAGAGAGAGTGTTTTAACACATTTTTAACTTAAGTTTATTTTAAAGCCATAGTGAAAAATAACTACTTTAATGGATGCTAATATAAGCATTATTTGCCTCTGCCTTCCACTCTCTTCCTTCAGCTACTAAGCACACATTGCCATTTAGAGATCAAGCCTTGGCCTTAGAAGGTAAAGGGCAAAACTATAGAGGGGGAAAAAACTTTATCCTAATTGAAAGCCTGTTGTTCATTATCTGGCTCACAAAGTCCATACATTCATTTCATGCTATACCAGAATGCATGTGGATAAACCAGAGTTGCAGAGTGGCAGGTATCCTGAAGGAAATATCCAAGTGACATGCCTTTAATTCACTTTTACTTAGACATTTACACATGATTAAAAAAGAACTAGACAAAATTGAAAACACCTCGGGAAGACGGAATACACTACAGTTGAAGGAAGAAGACAGAGAACATTGGGATAATGTTACGAAAGTTCTTAATGTACGCACACAAGTTGAAGAGGTGAGCATCAATAAATTTTGCATGGAAAATTTGTACGGTGGTTTTATTTGTAAACAGGTTTAACAGGTTCACCATCTCATGTGTAGTCATTTCAATTTAGAGAAGAAGCCCAAGTCAGTCAGATGGGTTTGTGGGTAAAGGCACTTCCTATACAAGCCTGATGACCTGAGTTCAAGACTCAGAACATATGTGAAATTAGAAGAGAGCTCATGCTATACTTGCTCTTTCATCTCTGCATGAGTTCTGACATGGCTGTATCTTTAGTTTCCCTGTCTGAATACCTTTATGAATATCAGGTTACATTTCCTATATCCTCCCTGAATTCAAAAAAACAACAGCCTTTGCCAATATCTTTTGAGATTCATCTTTAGAGTCATGTTCATGACATTTTTTCATTTCACTGTATCTACTAGGACATTCCCAATGAATGTCAGATAAGCACATTCAAACCCCTATGCAAGATTTCCTTTATCTTTAACCTAAATGTTGTGAGGTCATTGATTTGATCTAATTTGTTTGTTTCTTGAAGAAAGAAAAAATACATTTAAAATTAAACAGACATATGCTGACAACTGTAATGGCATGTCCCTTAGGAATTTCAGTTAAAGGAGATGACACTTCTGACAAAGATCGGGGAAGAAGCTCAGAAAGAGAGAAGAGTTGAAGAACATCGTCGGAAAATCCGAGATGAAGTTAACAGAAAGGTAGTCAGCTTTTGCTCGACTTGGGCTGTTTCAAGAAAGTCTTTTGCCATATTTTTATATTTTAAAATATGAATTTTCAGAAGAGAGTTATTGATGAAGGGGCTCATTTGGCCCAAATCTGTAATTCAACAATGAGTACCCAGAAAATTAAATTAGATTGAGTTCTGAAAATATGCTTGACCTAAGGAGTAAAAGGATGGCCTAGCATGTACAAGACCCTAGCTTTAACTTCCAGTTGTCAAAGAGCTTGTGCACATACACATGTACACACGATTTTATGCTGAATCACAAAGAAAACCTGTTTCATACTTTTCTTTAAATTCATTATAAATTTAGATAACTCCAGATAGGAACAAAGGTCTACATCATCACATTTGAAATAATCTGTATTGTATTTTTCTTAACACATGTTTATATTTAAAACATATTTAACATTATTTAATATTTTATAGAAACAAGTAATGCTACAGAAAAGGATCGCCTACCATTTAGAAAAACTGCAAAAGAAAGATAGTAAAGAAGAAAAGCTTGAAGCAAGATTCCCTGAAAGAAAAAGACATTCTGAATCAGGTGAGACAGAGAGGAGAGAAAATAAAAGGCAAGATTAGTGGAAGCTAAACAGCGATATGTTAAATATGTCTTTATAAACACATCTTATGCTCACATTTTTTTTTGTTGTTGTTGTTTTTGTGGTTTTTTTTAAAGGCCCTCAGAAAAGAAAGTACTAAGATACCACAATGCTTGTGCCAAGCACTATGTGAGGCAGTTTTCAGCTCCAGCTCCAGTTAAAGAAAACATATGCACACACACAAATGGCTAACAAATAGGTAAACATGAAGTTTAACAAAAGCCAATAAGAGGAGATAGCATGTACACACAGGGAAGAAATGCAGGAAAGCAAATGAGAGAACTAAGTTGAAGCAGGCATTAAGAAAACATTAACAAGTGAAAAGTTTTTAAAAACAAGCCAGTAAGACAAACATATTCACAGAAATTAGACAAAGGGATAAATATAAATATTGAGAGAGAATTAAAATGTACAAAGCAAGGAATAGGAAAAGGACAAAAAATATGAAAAAGAGAAAGCATCTGGCAGACAAAGGTGATACAAAAAATAATGAAGACAAGAAGAGAGAAGAAAATCAGAGGAATCCAGCATTAATAGATTTGATTGTTGGAGTGGGGAGAGATGAAGACAAAAAAGAGGTAGGAGGGGTAGAGAATGAAGAAAAGGAGGCAGGCAAGGAAGGAAGAGATAGTAAGAAAAGAGTAAAAGGATTGTGCTTGTGAGAGATGGGGTATGAAATAATTAGTAAATTCCAACACACTCAGGGAAGGTGTACAGGATTTATCCAAGAGACTTCAACCCTACAAATTTTAGGAAGTGAAGCAGTGTTTTTTGTTATTGTTGTTTTTCTTTGTTGTTTAAGTAAGAAGGAAAAAGGTAAGGTGAAGAAAATGGGGACTGTAAGTTACAAAAGGGAAAAGAGCCTGGGGGAAAGGGAGACAATAATCCTTAAAAAGGGCTAAGGAGAAGAGACAGCATGCTTGTTATCCTACCTGTGGAGAAGCTTGAAATAAATTACAAAAGATGTTGTCTGAAATAGGAAGAAAAAGAAAATGAGGTAGGAAAAGAGGAGGGAGAGAGGCAGGAAGGAGGATAAAAGGAAGGCAAAAAGAAAAAAAGAGGAGAATGAAAAGAGAAAGGAGATTTAGAGAAGATAAAAAGTGGGAGGAGGAAGGGAAAAGAAGTATAGAAGATAAAACAGAGAAAGAAGAAAATACGGTAGATACAGGGACAAGGGTGAAAAAGGAAGAGAGGAAAAAAGAGGAGGGAGGATTACAAAGAAGGAAAGGGAGGGATGAAGGGACTGGGAAGAGGGTAACAAGAGGGAAAAGAGAAAGGAGGGAGGGGTAAAGATATGCACAGGAAAGGGTAAAGGTAGAGCAAGTGGAAAGGAGGAAGGGGAAAGATAGGAGGAATGAAAAGTAAAGATGGGAAGAGGGTAAAAATGGGAGGAGGAAGATGAAAAGGTAGGAGGAGAAAAGAGTAAGATGGGGAGAGGAAGTAGTAAAAATGGAAGGAAGGAGGGCAAAGATGGGAGAAGGGAGAGGTGGAAGGAGGACAAAGAGGTAGAAAGAAAGGGAAGTAAAGACTTGGGAGAAACAAAGAGGAAGAAAGGAAAACTGAGAAAAAGAGGAAAGGGAGGGAGAAAGTTCAGAAGCAAGGGAAATTAGCAAGGAAAAGAAAGAAAGAAGAAAAAGCAAAGAAAGCTGAAAGAAATTAAAGAAAAAGAATAAATAACAAGGTGAAGAAAGAAGGAAAATGAGTTTTAAAAAAGTAGGAACAACAACAACAAAAGTGTGAGAGATGTGAAAAGGAGGAGCCGGTAAGAAATTCAAGCCTTATTGGGGAATTGGGTATCAGCTTTTAAAAGACTAAAACATGATATGTAGACAGATTAATAGGTCTGAATTTTACGAAACTAAACAGCATAGCAGGAAAAGAGAAAACAATCAGAAACAAAAAAAGAAGAGAGAAAAGTTTAAGAGGAGGAACTAATAAAATATTGGCTCATAAAAGGAAAAGGAAGGAGAAATGGAGATGAAGAAAAGTCAGGATCTTACTGGGGCTAAGTGCCTAAGTGTCTCCTGCTTCAATCTCCCATCAGAACAGGTGGTCCTAACTGCCTTTGGTGTGTTTGGGTGGAATTGGGGACAAGACAGTTAGAGCTACTTAAGTCTGAGAAAGGGTACTGAAAATTGACAGCTGTCAGGGTTCCTATTTAGAGGTCTTTCTGATGAATGATCTATGGTAAAAGTTAGAAGGCCCATTTCAACTTATATGGACAAAACTCTGGGGTCTGATGGATCTCAATCACAACACAAAGTATACTCAGAAGTGACGAAATCTAAGGCCCTCCAAGTTTAAACGACCACATAAGTCACTGAGTTAAGGCTTTACTGTGGAGCTTTAATGGCCTGGGTGGTAGAGGCCAAATAGATTGTAAACCTTGAGGAATATAATGAACATGTATTTGGAGTTCAAATGTAGTAAAACTAGGAGGATAAAGAAACTCTAAGGACTTTGTGTATCAACACTTTGTGGATGGTTCCAAGGAAGTGCTTGGAGAATTGGAGGGTTGGTCATACTTAGAAAGTTGTTTTATGGAAAAAGAATTTGCTTTAGAAAGGAATGAACATTAGAAGAAGCTTCAGACAAGCGACAATCAAAGCTCCTGTGAATATGCGAAGGTGTGTACCATGGTGAAGCCCATTCCCCCAGTGTTAAGCCCAGTTTTACTGCAGAAAATGTAGAACATCTTGTTATACTGTCCTTCTCAGATATGTTTTAGGAATGAGAACCCATTAAATACTGATGAGATCATCACTGTATCTCTGAAAGTTGAAGAGGGCCCATCTTCTTTACAGTAAGGGCAGTTTTTGAGCTTCTGTGAAGAGATTCTTGAAAGTGAACTAAAGAATTTGAATGATTACTTACTTGGTCTTTAGTTGCTAACAACTCATTAAAGAGAAAAGGTCTCTCACATAATATCTAATAGGGACTGACAGCAGAGTCATGGGCTAGTTTCTTATTGGAGCAGAGGCAAGGGGTAGAGAGGTCAGGAGTGGATAACTTCTTCAGTCAGTTTCATTACATTTTATTGAAGAGTTCATTACTTTGTTTTACTTTTTTCAAAGACTGAGGTCTCTAGACACAATGGTATGAAATCCTTTTATAAGACTGTATTGGCATGGAGGACCAAAAGGGAATAACTTAGAATCAGTGTAGATGGTGACTTTTGTTTTTGATTTACTTTTAGGCTCTGGTTAAGGCTATTAATTGTACCAGTTGAACCCTGGTCTCTGGAGGGAGAGCTTTCTTTTCAAGGGTGTCAATAGGATTACTATAGCAAATCTTGTTCTGTAGGCCCATGTTTAAGAAAGGAACTCCCATCTGTAAAGAGAGCCAAATCAGCATTTGCCAAGGAAATCATCTTTCCTTGGAGGACCTTGGTTTGAGGACTTAAGAAGTCATGCAAGTCTCTAGATAAGAGTTTAAGAGGGAATGCAAAGGAGGAAGGCAGGAAGCAGAAAGAGGAGGTGAAGGAAGACAAGAATA
The DNA here is from genome assembly GCF_907164565.1 of Psammomys obesus. Lineage (NCBI taxonomy): Eukaryota > Metazoa > Chordata > Mammalia > Rodentia > Muridae > Psammomys > Psammomys obesus. Next base: position 629,273 of record NW_026594184.1, on the reverse strand, counting down.
TTTTTAAGGGATCAGATTATAGGGGATCAAAAACTAGGAAAGAGGGAGAATATGAGAATGAAAGAGCCCAAGAAGACTTTAAAAGTACAAGATGGGGGTAAAACTAAGAGCCCATGCCTACATAAATAGAATACATTTAGGTAGAAGAGAATAGCTAGGATGGATGAGTAGATGACAGACAGGTGGAATAAAAAATAAAAAAAATAAGATTTAGAAGGATGCTTGAGTACAGAATAGTTTGATAGAGAATATAAGTATAGGAGAAAAGAGGCGATATAATTGTGTCAATTCAGAAGTGATTTGAAGTGTCAAGAAAGGAAAACTATATATGACAAGATGGACAGGTAAGTGGGGAAACAATGAACATAAAACAGAATTTAAAAGATATGTCTCCTTAAAGTCTAAAATAACATGCAGAAGGCTTTCAACAAAGGATACAGATAAATGAAAGAATATATTTTAAAGGAACTTCAAAAAATTGAATAAAATAAGTCAGAGGAATATGAAGGATGGAGTGCAAGAAGAAAGAAAGGAAACAGACAAGAATAAAAGAATGAAATGGTGTGAGAAAAGACAAGAAAAAAGTAATAAAGGATGGAAGAAGGAAGGGAGGATGAGAAAAGTTTGAAGTGATAAGTGTAGAAAACAGCCATGTTATCCCTGCTTAATATCATACATCTAAATCTATTCAGTTTTCTGCAAATTTTATAACTTCATTTTATAGACAGCTGAATAATATTCCTATATAGAAATGTATGTCTTTTTTTTTTAATTTTACTACTGGTTACATTTTATTAACTCTGTATCCTAGCTGTATCCTGTTCCCTCATTCCCTCCCAATCCCATTCGCCCTCCTTTATCTCCTCCCTGCTCCTTTCCCAGTACACTGAGAGGGGAGGACCTCCTCCCCTTTCATCTAAACCTGTTTTATCAGGTATCTTCAGGACTGGCTGCAGTGTCCTCCTCTGTGGCCTAGCAAGGCTGTTCCTCCCTCCGGGTGGGGGGTGTCAAAGAGCCAGCCACTGAGTTCATGTCAGAAATAGTCCATGTTCCCCTTACTAAGGCCCCAACTTGGATAGTGAGCTGTCATAGGCTACAATCTGAGCAGGGGTTTTTATCCATACATGGTCCTTGGTTGGAGATACAGTCTCATCAAAGACCCTTGTGCTCAGATATATTTCGTCCTTGTGGAGCTCCTGTCCTCTCCAGGTAATATTAACTCCCCCTTCTTTAATATGATTTCTTGCCCTCTGCCTGACCTCCCCTATCAGTGGACTTGGAAAGGTGCAAGGAGGAGATTAGGGATGAAGGGTGGGATTGGATGAGAATGAGGGAGCATGCTACAACTGGGATACAAAGTTAATAAACTGTAACTAATATTAAAAAAGAAAAAATTAATTAAAAATAAAAAATAATAAAGTATTCAAACCAGATAATGAGGAAAAAAAGCAGAAAAGAGAAAGATCAAAACCAGAAAAGTTTACAATCGTATATCTGTATCAATATCGACACTTTTGGAGAAAAACAAAAACAAAAACAAAATATTGTGAAGGAAGGGCCAGTAAAATCTATTTAAGAGCAATGGCTGAAGAAAGATGGAGGGAAAATGACTGATTATAAAAGACTGAGAGATGATAGCATTTGAGAAGAAAGAATAGCACTCTAGACAGAGGCAAGACGATCACATCAAGTCTCAGGATAGCCTAGTTTACATATAAAGGTCAAATACAACCTGGAGCTACAGAAAGGGAGAAACACAGGAAGGAAGGGAGGAAATGCTAGAGAACCAGAAAAAAATCTCTTTGTAGGTCGATAGAAAATGTAACTATCAAAAAAGCAGGAGAGGAAAAGATTTTTTTTAATTCATTTCTTTATTTTTTTGTGATTACAGTTAATTCACTTTGTATCCCCACTGTAACTTTTTTTCTCATGCCCTCCCAGTGCTACCCTCCCTCCCTCATCTCCTCCCCGGCCCCTCCCCAGGTCCACTGATAAGGGAGGTCCTCCTGCTTTGACCTCTGACCCTATCCTATCAGGTTTCATCAAGAGTGGCTGCATTGTCTTCCTATCTGGCCTGGTAAGGCTGCTCACCCATCAGCAGGAGGTGATCACTGAGCCAGCCACTGAATTCCTGTCAGAGACAGTCCCTGTTCCACTTACAAGGAAACCCTCTTAGAGACTGAGCTGCCTTGGGCTACATCTGTGCAGGGGGTCTAGGTTATCTCCATGCAGAGTCCTTGTTTGAAGTATCTGTCTCAGAAAAGACCTCTGTGCCCTTTTCAGATTTGTTGCTCCCCTTTCAGAGTTCCTGGCCACTCCAGGTCTTCCTATCTTCTCCTTCTTTCATAAGATTCCCTGCACTCTCCCCAAAGTTTGGTAATGAGTCTCAGCATCTCCTTTGATATCTTGCTAGGTAGAGTCTGTCAGCTGCCCTCTGTGGTAGACTCCTGTCCTATTGCCTGTTTTATCCCTCTTGTAATGATTAAGGATTGATCATCTTACTGAGGGTATTCTTTCTTGCTTAGTTCTTTAGGTGTACAGATTTCAGTATGCTTATCCTATATTATATGTCTAATATCCACTTATAAGTGAGTATATACCATGTGTGTCTTTCTGCTTCTGGGATACCTCACTCAGGATGATCTTTTCTAGTTCCCACTATTTGCTTACAAACTTCATGATTTCCTTGTTTTTAATTGCTGAGTAGTATTCCACTGTGTAAATGTACCACAATTTCTGTATCCACTCCTCAGTTGAGGGACACCTGGGATTTTTCCAGATTTTGGATATAACAAATAAACCTGCTATGAATGTGCTTGAGCAAATGCCCTTGTTGAATACTTGAGCATGTTTTGGATATATGCCTAGGAATGGTATAGCTGGATCTTGAGGAAGCACTATTTCTAATTCTATGAGAAAGCACCAGACTGATTTCCTAAGTGGTTGTACAAGTTGACATTTCCACCAGCAATGGAGGAAGGTTCTCTTTTCTCCACATCCTCTCTAGCATGTGTTCTCATTGAGGTTTTGATCTTAGCCATTCTGAGGGGTGTATGGTGAAATATCAGGGATGACTAGGGATGTTGAACATTTCTTTAAGTGTTACTCTGTAATTCATTATTCCTCTATTGAGAACTCTCTGATAGCTATGTACCCCCCTTTTTTTTAAGTAGTGGAATTCTTTTTTCTTTTTTTTTTAATTTTAATTTTCTTTTTAGTTACATTTTGTTAACTCTGTGTCCCAGCTGTATCCCGCTCCCTCATTCCCTCCCCAACTCCACACTCCCTCCCTGGTCTCCTCCCTGCCCCTTTCCAAGTCAACTGATAGGGGAGGACCTCCTCCCCTTTCATCTGACCCTGTTTTATCAGGTATCTTCAGGGCTGGCTGCAAAGTCCTCCTCTGTGGCCTAACAGGACTGCTCCTCCCCTGGGGGGGGCGGCATCAAGGAGCCTGCCCTTGAGATCCTGTTAGAAATAGTCCTTGTTCCCCTTACTTTGGAAAACTACTTGGTTACTGAGCTACCACAGGCCACATCTGAGCAGAAGTTCTAGGTTATATCCATTGATGGTCCTTGGTTGAGTGTCAATCTCAGAAAAGACCCTGTGCCCGGATATATTTGGTCCTTGTAGAGCTCCTATCCTTTCTATATCATACCAACTCCCCTTCTTTCATATGATTCCCTGCACTCTGCTGAGGGTTTGGTTATGAGTCTTAGTGTCTGCTTTGAAACACTGCTAGGTAGAGTCTTTCAGATGCCTTTTGCAGCAGACTCCTGTCATACGTTCAATGCACATCCCATTTGTCTTCCTAAATGAGGATTGATCATCTTCGCCTGTGTCCACTTTCTTGAATATCTTCTTTAGGTGTGTAGATTTCATTATGTTTATCATATCTTGTAGGTCTATATAAGCGAGTATATACCATGTTTGTCTTTCTCCTACTGGGATACTTCACTCAGAATGATCTTTTCTAGATCCCCCCACTTGCCTGCAAATTTCATGATTTCCTCCTTTTTGATTGCTGAGTAGTATTCCATTGTGTAAAAATACCACAATTTCTGTATCCATTCCTCCGTTGATGGACATCTGGGTTGTTTCCAAGTTCTGGCTATTACAAATAAAGCTGCTATGAACATGGTTGAACAAATGTCCTTGTTGTGTACTTGAGCAAATTTTGGGTATATACCTAGGAGTGGTATAGCTGGGTCTTGAGGAAGCACTTTTCCTAATTGTCTGAGAAAGCACCAGATTGACTTCCAAAGTGGTTGTACCAGTTTACATTCCCACCAGCAATGGAGGAGGGTTCCCTTTTCTCCACAACCTCTCCAGCATGTGCTATCACTTGAGCATTTCATCTTGGCCATTCTGATGGGTGTAAGGTGAAATCTCAGGGTCGTTTTGATTTGCATTTCCCTAATGGCTAATGAGGTTGAGCATTTCTTTAAGTGTTTCTCTGCCATTCGATGTTCCTCTTTCGAGAATTCTCTGTTTAGCTCTAGTTCCCCATTTTTTAATTGGATTACTTGGTTTGTTGCTTTTCTGCTTCTTTAGTTCTTTATATATACTGGATATTAGCCCTCTGTTAGATAAAGGGTTGGTGAAGATTCTTTGCCAATCTGTAGGCTGTGTATTTGTTTTGATGACAGTGTCTTTTGCCCTACAGAAGCTTTTCAGTTTCATGAGGTCCTATTTATTGATTGTTGCTCTTAGAGCCTGTGCTGTTGGTGTTCTATTCAGGAAGTTGTCTCTTGTGCCAATGAGTTCTAGGCTGTTCCCCACTTTTTTTTCCAACTGATTTAGAGTATCTGGTTTTATGTTGAGGTCCTTGATCCACTTGGACTTTAGTTTTGTGCAGGGTGATAAATATGGATCTGTTTTCATTTTTCTGCATGTAGACATCCAGTTGGTCCAGCACCATTTGTTGAAGATGCTATCTTTTTTCCATTGAATGGATTTGGCTTCTTTGTCAAATATTGAGTATTCATAGGTGTGTGGGTTTATTTCTGGGTCTTCTATGCAGTTCCATTGATCCTCCTTTCTGTTTCTATGCCAATACCATGCAGTTTTTATTGCTGTTGCCCTGTAGTACAGCTTGAGATCGGGGATGGAGATACCTCCAGATGATCTGTTGTTGTACAGGATTGTTTTGGAGATTCTGGGTTTTTTGTTTCTCCATATGAAGCTGAGAATCTTTTTTTCAAGGTCTATAAAGAATTGAGTTGGTATTTTGATGGGAATTGCATTGAATCTGTAGATTGCTTTTGGCAGGATGGCCATTTTCACAATGTTAATCCTACCAATCCATTGGCATGGGAGATCTTTCCATCTTCTGATATCCTCTTCGATTTCTTTCTTCAGAAACTTGAAGTTTTTCTCAAACAGGTCTTTCACTTGCTTGGTTAGAGTCACACCAAGGTACTTTATGTAATTAGTGGCTATTGTGAAGAGTGTTGTTTCCCTAATTTCTTTCTCAGCCTTTTTGTCTTTGGTATACAAGAGGGCTTCTGATTTTTTTGAGTTGATTTTGTATCCTGCCACTTTGCTGAAGGTGTTTATCAGCTGAAGGAGTTCTCTGGTTGAATCTTTGGTGTTGCTCATGTATAATATCATATCATCTGCAAATAGTGACACTTTGACCTCTTCCTTTCCGATTTGTATCCCCTTGATCTCCTTTAGTTGTCTTATTGCTCTGGCTAGGACTTCAAGTACTATGTTGAAGAGATATGGAGACAATGAGTACCCCATTTTTATTTAGAATATTTCATTTTTGCTGTTTAAATCCTTGAGTTCTTTATATATTCTGGATAGTAGCAGTCTGTCAGATATAGGGTTGGTGAAGATACCCTCCCAATCTATAGGTTGTCGTTTTGTTCTGATGACAGTGTCCTTTGCTTTACAGAAACTATCTAGTTTCATGAGGTCCCATTTATCTCAAGAAGTTTTAAGTGTACAAAATGTGACAAAACACAACAAATTGAAAGAGTAAGGGAGGGTAAAAGAAGATAAGGGAAAATGATTCAAGGGATGCCTGTAAAGAGTATAGAAAATTAGCTAAAGTGATAGATTTGACCTTAAGTGTCATGAAATATGAAGGCATACAACACAAGAAATACAATATAAAGACATGTGATCCAGATCCAGAGATTTTCAAATAAAAATGTACATGTTAAATGATAAAGTATTTTTTAAAAGTATGCCAAATAAAAGCCATGCATGATAGCTCACACCTTTAATCCCAACACTCTAGAGATAGAGATAGGACATCTGTGAGTTTGAAGCTAGCCTGCTCTATAGAGATCCCATCTTTAGGAAAAACAAAAAGGAAAATTATGCCAAAAGAAGAGAAAGAGAATACTGAAAGAGATAAAAGAAGGAAATAGAAGGAAGGATGAGGTACAGGGAGAAAAGTAGATATGCAAGCACAATGTGAAGTAGGATGAGGTGAAGTAAGATTATAGGGGAAAATGAAGAAAAGGAAGAGACAAATGTTTAAATATGCAAGTCTGTGGAAAGAGTAATACTTAAAAAAGAATTTTTGTATAAGACAAAGAAGGTTAGAAAGACAGGATTAGTAAGAAAAGTATAATTGTAGAGAACAAGATAATACAGCAGTGCACATGTAAGACATAAGGAAAGTATTAGGGAAATATAGATAGAAGAACTGGGGACAGGAAGAGAGTAAGAATGACAAAAGTTTTAAAGGAGGGAGAAACTTAAAATGAGACAGTAAGGCACAGAGACTAAGACAGGGGATGTAAGAGGGGAAAGCCAATAAAAAAATCAAGGAAAATTATTCAGTGCAGAACAAAATTTTGAATTAGGTGTTGAGGTAGGAGGGAGGCACATGATTAATAACTGAAGAGACAGCCTGCAACCAGGAAAGCAAATCAACTAATGATATATATGGGAACAGACCAATAGAAAAGTGGAAAAAACAAGAGAGAAAGAAGGTAGAGGAAGAGATAAAGAGGAACTTGGGCTATGGATGTGGCTCAGTTGGTAGAGTACTTGCCTAGCTTGCACAAAGCCTTGGGTTCAATCATCATCACAGCTAGCCATGGTGGTACATATCTGTAATGCCAGCACTCAGGAGGTGAGGAAAGGAAAATCAGGACTTCAAGGTCTTTCTTACCTATGCAATGAGTTTGAGGTTAGCCTTGGCTCCATGAGGCCCTTTCTCAAATGAGGAGAAATGGGAGAGGGGAGATGGAAATAAAAGTATGAAAAGTTAAGTTGGGAAGGAAGGAAGACTGGATAGAGGGGAAAAAAGTTGAGAAGTGACAAGTTGAGGAAAAAAAAAAGCAGTAGGAAGTAATAAGAGATTAAAGGGACCAGAAAAGAAATAGAAGGAGAAAGTGAGACACGAGTTTGGAAATGAGGATAAAAAGAGATATTGAGGGAGAGACATAAGAAACAAACAGCTAAAAACACCCAGGTTATGGATTAGGAATAAAGGAAGGAGGAAAGAAGGAGACATGAAAGAAGTTATCATTGGAATAGATTGGTGGGAACACTAGAAAACTGAGAATTGGTAGAGATAATGCAGGAAAATAAACAATTTACCAACATGATGCGTGATGATGCACACCTGTGGTACCATAACACAGGGGTCTGAAGCAGAAGGATCCCCCACTTTCATACCACATGTGAGAAACAAAGTTTGACAAAGAAATGTCACACTGAGACAGAGTAATGAATAAGAAACACAAGAACAGTTATGTTCATGGTGAAATTTTTTTAGAAGTCACTATTAAAACAACAAACTGTATGGGCTCAGAATGTAGCTCTATTTCTTACCCACCTCTTCTCCTGTCATTTATCTCTCAACTGTCATTTATCATATATTTTTTGTGGCATGGTCTGATTATGTATCCTTGGGTGGCCTAAAACTCATTATGTCGACCAGGCCAGCCTCCACCTCTGCATCTAGAGTGCTGGGATTAGAGTCATGAACCACCACACACTTGGCCATTTATCACTTCCCTTCCAACAAGCTTTTACTACTGACCCTTCATCATTTCTGTTTTTTTTTTTTTGAAAATCAGTTTGATTTTCTTTTTTTCTGTTAGTTTCCACTTTCCAATCTAGCCACATGTATTCATTCATCTTTTTGTAATATTTGCCTACATTCTTCATAATCTGAATTTCCCACTATCTGAGTTAATACTTTCCTCCTACCCCTGCTCTTCTAACCGCCCTCTCTCTTACTCTCACATTATTTTTAAAGTTTACTCTTTCCCCCAGGCTTATCATTTTAACATTTTATTTCTTCCTTCACTCCTTTCCTTACTATCTTCCTGTTTATTATCTGTTACACTGTGTTCCTTTTCCCTGCAAGTCTTTCCTGACATTTGTACCCTTACTCCTCTCATATCCTTTATCTTCTTCCCTTTGTTTTCTCCTTAATTGCCTCTTAAATTTTCCATTCTTTTTATTAGGATCTGATTTTTGTTTGGGTTGTTGTTTCATCAGCTGTTTGATATTTTTCAAGTAAAAGGAAATCATGTTGAATAGCCTGATGAAACAATAACTAAAGGAACTGAACCAATAGAAGATAGATAGATAGATAGATAGATAGATAGATAGATAGATAGATAGACAGATCAATAGATAGATATAGATAGGGTGAGAGAGACAGACAGATATATGATAGAGATAGATGGATGGATGGATGGATGGATGGATGGATGGATGGATGGATGGATTCACTCTATTGGCTCACACAATAGGGACCGGGAAATCCAACAGTGAACGTCCATGTATTAGAGAGAGCGCAAACCCAGTAGCTGCTCAACTCAAAAACCTGAATGCCATAGTTATGCCAATCTGAGATGGATAGTGAGGGTAGGGCCATTTCAAAATAAGGAGTTTGTTTAAAGTTTTAAGGAAGAGAGAGAAGAAGGAAAAATAGAAGAAAAGGAGAAATTAAGGAAAATTAAGAAAGAGTTCCATGGGCTGGAGGATTAAAAAGATAATCAGGTGGAAAAAAAGGTATGTTGAAAGACAGAAGGTATGATATGGAGCAGAAAAGAAGGGGAACTAGATAGAATGATATTCGTGCTAAGGAAAGGTTAAGAAATGCAAGATATCATAAAAGCCAGAATTGATCAAAATAAGTTATTTCTAAAAAGAAGGAAACAATAAAATAAATATAGGGCTGAAAAGATGAGAAAGTGAGAGTAAAAAAGAAAGAAGGTGCAAGAGAAAAATAAGGGGGAGTTGAACCATTGTTATAAGGACAGTGGAAAAGAAGAGATCTTTGAAATAGTAATAGCACACAAAAAGTAGTTTGAAGAGACAGAGCAAACAAGAAAAGATGAAATGAGAAAACGGATGCAATTTTCTCCCCAAATATATTTTCATTATTTGGGAATTTTGCTCAATGCACCACAATCACACTTACTTCCTATTCAGTTTTCTGTTTTTTTTTTTATTTATTTATTACAATATAATCACTTTGTATCCCAATTGTAAGCCCCTCCTTCATTTCTTCCCAGTACTACCCTCCCTCCTTTTTCTCCCCTTATGCCCCTCCCCTAGTCCACTGAGAGGGGAGCTCCTCCTCCCCTACTATCTGACCCTAGGCTATCAGGTCTCATTATGATTGGTTGCAAAGTCTTTCTTTGTGGCCCAGCAAGGCTGACCACCCAGGGAGAGGTGATCAAAGAGCCAGACACTTATATTCTCTTATTAGTGGATATTAGCCATATAGTATAGGATGAACATACTAAAATCTATAGTCCTAAAGAATCTAATAAATAAGGAGGACCCTAAGGAAGATGATGAATTCTCTTCAGAATGGCAAACAGGATAGACATGTGAAGCAGGAGAACACAGGGAACAGGGAAAGAAGACAGGAACCTACCACAGAGTGCCTCTGAAAGACCCTACCCAGCTGGGTATTAAAGCAGATGCTGAGACTCATAGCCAAACTTTGGGCAGAAGGCAATCTTATGGAAGAAGGGGGCAAAAGAAAGACCTGGAGAGTACAGGAGCTCCAGAAGGAGACCAATGGAGAGAAAAACTCTGGGCCCAGGAGTCCCTGCAGAGACCAATGTTTCACCAAGAACCATGCTTGTAGAAGACCTAGAACCCCTGCTCTGATGTAGCCCACAGGCAGCTCAGTCTCCATGTGGGTTTGCTAGTAATGGGGCAGCAGGGACTATCTCTGACATGGACTCAGTGGCCATTCAGCTTTCCTTAAGGGACTGGCCACTGGGAATTTGACCAAGTTCCACTGAGTAAAAGAGCAACACAAATTGGACTTAGGAAAGCATTTTTTTTTTACAAGCTCGTCATTAAGAAGCTCCTAATACAGTTCAGTGACAAAGTGTGGCTTTCTACCTCAGATGCTAGACATTAGTGACATTGCTCCCTCTGTTCAGAACTGCTGGTGGCTGCTTGTAGCAGAAAGATTTGGTGTACACATCACATGTGAAAATCACCTCAAATCCTGTCAAAAGAAGACAAATAGTGCACCTGTAATCATTTCTCTAGGGGCTGAGGCAGGAGGATCATTAGTTCAAAGCTTGCCTGGGCAACACAAGACAAGACGAGAATAAGCAGCTGTTCTACTTCTTAAGCTTCTGTTACAAACCCAAAGACAGCTGCAGAGCTATAGGCATTCCAAGAAAGCCTTGAGCCAAATTTTTATTTTAAGTACGATGACTAGAAAATAGAAATTTGTAGGCATATTCAATTTGTTAATGATATCTGTTGCTTATAATGCAAATCAGTCTTCTGTCTTAGCCATCACATGGTGTATTACACATAATGCTGATACAAACCATGTTATGTAATCTGTTGATCATTGGATTCAACTCCATAATTACTCAGTTGTATTACTCTCTTCACATTGGTGAGTGAGCTAGCTCGCTTTGGGTAGCATACAACTCCCAAGTGCAGTTCACTATGCTGACTTTCCTATGGGTCCTGCTAGTGAAGCTGTTTCTATACTTTCCTTACTAGTGAGGTACTGAGAAGATCTTAGTCTGTGCCTCTGCTTACAGCACCCCTCACTCAGCTCAGCATCCTTGCCTTCTAGTTTTTCTGCTTTGTGACATACCCATTCATTTTTCTGGACCAGAGGTTCAGATTGCTCTGAAACCTGTTACCCCTAAGAACCTCCTGAGGATCAAGGCCAGTGCCAGTGTTATTCATCTCCTTCCTTTGCTCCTGCGCCTTTGAGACCCACAGTAATATATCATGCCACTGAAAACAGATATAATTTATTGGTCACATAAATTTTTACAGCACCAGAGTATTCTATGTTGTTGTTATCCTGGGCCTTTTTAAAAAAGCGCGACTAGGTAGTAGTCATTTTAATAGTTGACATTTTATCATTTTGTAAACTCTACTGTTAAAATAAACGTCTTTCTTATTTTTTTTAAAGCTTCTTCAAGAACCTCTAATCAACCAAGTCTCGTCAAGGAAAAAACTTCTCAAGAATCTCTGGAACATAAATGTAACTGAATTGTTATGATTAGAAATTATTAATTAGTAGGAATACTAGATTTGGTAATGATCACTTCTGCTCATAATGCAGAATAGTCCTGTATCCTTTCCTATCAAATGGTGTCTTATGAGTAATACACATGGACAGTTGTTACCATCTTCTGTACTCTAGGCCAGACTCCCTAACTACACAGGCTTGTTCTCTCCACTCTCCCAGAGCAGGCTACACCAATTGTTGCAACTGAGAAATCTCCAAACACAATTCAGAACCCCAATTTCCTCACAAATCCCATGACTGTACCCATCTCTGTACTGTTCTATTTCCAAAGAAAACCTGAAACAACTCTTTAGCATATGCACCTGTTGATGAATTCTCTGCATCTCATCCATGTTTCACCTGAAGAGCTGTCCTTCCTGATTACTAAGCACAGGTTCTCCTCATGCATATGAGGCCTGTGTCCCTGTGAACTTAAGGACCAGAACCACTGCCAGTGTTCTTTCTCAGTCCTCACCAACCCTTGTCTTTGAGCCTCTGATGCACACAGTAACATGTCACAGCAGCAAGTATATATTTGTCATTTGCCTTTCCGGGTTGTTTTGGGAAAGTCCAACTTAGTTGTTAGTGTCATTTTAACATTCATTATGTTATCATTTATCCCTCTCCACTGTTAATTTTAAAATTTTCCCCCTCTAAGTTTCTCCAACAGATTCAAGGAGATCGAGTTTCCCTGAGAAGCAGACATGTCAAGAAAATTTGGAATATAAATGTAATTGCAATTTTATCATTAGAAGTTAGTTATTTGTGGGAACTCTGGATTTGATAATGCAGTGATCTTTTCTGAATATAATGCATGAAGTCCTCTATCCTCTTGCAAAATGAGGTATTTGGGGTGATAGTGTCACCATCTCTGTTGCTTTCTGAGTTAGACTACCCTAATCAATTGGTGTTAACCCAACTGTGCTACAGAGTGAAATAGGTCTCATCTTGTGGATGACTACTCTCCAAGCCCTATTTATAACCCTAACAGTCCTTGCTACTGAACTGTCTCTTTACTTCTCTACTGCCAGTGTGATTCAGAGGCAGATCTTCAGCCTGTTCCTCTCCAGCAGCCATGCCTTGCCTAACAGCTCTGCCTCCCAAGGAGGCTTTACCTCCAACTCCATTCTTCTACTCAGAAGCATCCAGCTGTTCATCCAGCTGCTCATCCAAGGAGAGCTCCAAACACTGCTCAATCCAAACCTATAAGCTTCTGTAAAACATTAAAAATAATTTTTGTGTTATTATTTGTAACAAATTCCACATTTCTTAAGTATGAATTTTGCAGATGACAGCAATATGACATGATATTAGAAGGTTTGGCACACCTGCCTGGAAAACTGTCCTTTCTCATTCCTGATACTTGTGGAAACTGTCCCCTTACCAACTTGTCACATGACATCAAATGCAATAGAAATGGTTTCATTGAAACATGTGTTTGTGCAGCAGTAAAGTGTTCCCTACTTTTACTTACCTTGTCTTTTCAGAAAATCTTAACTGAGTAGTAAAGTTGATTCTGTCATGCCCACTATGAAAAATAAATATCTGTTCTTTCTTTTAAAGATTGTCATCATTCCAGTGGGAAGAAAATAAGTTTTGCTGAGCAGTCATCCCCTGAATCTACTAATCAAAAATGTAAATGAAATGTTATGATTGGAAGTTAGTCATCAGTGGGAATAGAGAGTTTGGAAATCATTTCTGTTAAGTGAAAAGATAAAAAATTCTCTTTCCTCCTCCTCTGTCAGATGATGTAGTTTTGGCAAAGCTTATGAGTGAAGTTAATAGGTCCTTGACCCTATGTGGTAGACACACTAAATCCTCAATAAGTGTTATTCTTTTCACACTCTCAAAGCAGGGAAGCCCCCCTTTTTTGTCGTTCTAAGTTCAGTTCAAAACCCTAACTTTCTTGCATTTCCTACTACTTAAACCATCTTTGCTCTTTTCTATTACCAATGACATTCTTAATATATACCTACAGCCCAATTCTGATGCTACCATTTCTTGATCACCAGTTCTGCACCCATCCCAGTTTTGCCTCTAAATACTTTATTTTACCTTGAGTATTCCTCTTCCAGATTCTCAGGTGGAGGCTGTGTTAACCCATGGGTTTCTGAAACCTGTGCTCTAGGAACCTTAGAGGACTAAGCCTGCTAATGGACTTTGTCAAATCCTTTGGCTCTGAGGGCTTGAGACCTACTGTATCTATCAGTTGATTCCAAGACTATAAAAAATGTTATTCATCACATATACTTTCTGTAGCAGGAAAGTATTCCTCCATTCCCATTCTCCAGGAAAACCCCAGATGAGAAGTAGTCAGTTGTCATGTTAATAAATCATTGAATTAGTTTGGCAATTCCATTGTTAAAAAGAGATTTTTTTTTTCTCTCAAGATCGTCCAACAACTACAAAAAGAACAAGTTTTTCTAATGAGAAATTCATTCAAGACCTTCTGGAAGCAAAAGGTAATTGCAATTTTCTGCTTAGAAATTAGTTATTTATGAGACTACTGGATTTGGTATTGATTTCTACTGCATACAATGCAGGAAATCCTCTAACAATGGTGTATTTGGGGGAAATAGTTACTAGCTCTGCTACCCTCTCTGTCACTCTCTGGGCTACAGTCACTAATTACCCAATCAGCATTTCTCTGTCCACATTCTCAGAGTGGGGTACACTTATATTTCCTGAACATAACTCTCTAAATCAATTGGAAACAATAATCTCCTGCCTTCCCTGTACTTCTTGCTACTGAACTTGCCTCTATGCATTTTCACTTCTACTGAGAAGTGAGGCATTCACTTAGTCACTGCTACTGTTACCCAATGTTCAGAAGCTCGAACTAGCATAAAGAGTTTACGTCTAACTTATTTTTTCTGCCTGGTAAACTCAAGTATGTTGCTGACAGAAGGTCTAATAATACTTTTCAGTTTCATGAGGTTCCATTTATTGATTGTTGATCTTAGAGCCTGTGCTGTTAGTGTTCGGTTCAGGAGGTTGTCTCATGTGCCAATGATTTCAAGGCTTTTCCCCACTTTTTTTTTTCTAACAGGTTTAGTGTGTCTGGTTTTATATTGAGGTCTTTGATCCACTTGGACTTTAGTTTTGTGCAGGGTGATAAGTATGGATCTATTTGCATTTTTCTCCATGTAGACATCCAGTTAGACCAGCACCATTTGTTGAAGATGCTAGCTTTTCTTCCATTGAATGGTTTTGGCTACTTTGTCAAAAATCAGGTGTCCATAAGTGTGTGGATTTATTTCAGGGTCTTCTATAGAGGACAGGAGCTCAACAAGGAGAACAACAGAACCAAAAAATCTGGGCACAGGGGTCTTTTCTGAGACTTATACTCCAACCAAGGACCATTCATGGAGAAAACCTATATAACCTCTGAACAGATGTAGCCCATGGCAGTTCGGTGTCCAAGTGGGTTCCATAGTAATGGGAACAGGGACTGTTTCTGACATGAACTGATTGGCCTGCTCTTTGATCACCTCCCCCTGAGGAGGGGGGAGCAGCCTTTTCAGGCCACACAGGAAGACAATGCAGCTACTCCTGATGAGACCTGATAGACTAGGGGAGGAAGATCTCCCCCATCAGTGGACTTGGGGTGAGGCTTGGGTGGAGAAGGGGGAAGTAGGGTGATTGGGAGGAGAAGAGGGAGGGAGCTACAGGGGCATACAAAGTGAATAAACTACAATTAATAAAAATAAAAAATAATACTTTTGAAACCTCTGACCCTGGAAACCTAATATGACCTTAGACCCCAACCAGTGTCCTTTCTCAGTCCTGCCCTTCCTTTGGCTTTATGTTTTTGCCACCTACATTAATATGTCACAACATCCCTCAAAGCAAAAACATTTTGTTTTATGTTTATAACCACTCATATTCCCTAGTCTTTTTGACAAAACCCAAGGGATGAGTAGTCAGTCTATTTCTATTGTCATTTTAATACTGGTCAAGTTATCATTTCTGTTTTTTAAATTGATGTCTTTTCTTTTTTTTTTTTTGTTTTTAATATCTTTATCCAAATACTAAGAGAACAAGTTTCACTGAATGGAAACTCACTGAAAATAATCTAGACCCAAAATGTAATTGACATACTATTATAAATTCTTTAAGTCATATTTGGTAGTGTTCTCTTCTGTTCAAAAACTTCTATTGCCATCCATAAAAAGAAGTATCCAATATAGTGTTTTTGAAAGGTGTCACCCTTTTTGTGGTCGTCTGTATTACTCAGGTGGTGCTGTTCTCTTCACATTGCCACAGATGATAGCTCAATTTTTTCTGCAGATGAGATATTTCCAAGCCCATCTCAAAGTAGAGCTCACGTTACTATGAATTTGTCTCTGTCCTTTTCTGTCTCCAAGAAGATCCAGGTTCAGATCTTAAGTGTCTGACTCTGCTAACACCTGTTTCTCAGCACCTGGAACTTTCTGGGAAGGTTCACCCTGAGTCCATGTTCCATGTGGAGAACTATCATATCATATTGCTGAAGAGAGGTTCTACTGATGTCGCTGAAGCTATGGACCTGGACTTAAGAAGAATTAAGACACCTGCCAGTGTGCTTTTTTTTTTCTTTTGTTTTTGTTTTGATACAGTGTTTCTTTGTGTAACAGCACTGGCTACTCTGAAACTCACTTTTGTAGACCAGGCTGGCCTCTACCTCCTGAGTGCTGAGATTATAGGCATGCACCAGCATTGGCCAGCACCAATGTGCTTTCTTAATCCTGCTCCTCCTTTAACTACAGTAGTATTTTCATCACTAGAAAGTGATGTTTATTTACTACATATATTTTTTCAACAATATAGTGTTGCTCAGTCTTGCTCCACTAATCATTTTAAGGAAGCCCAACTCAGTAGCAATCAGTGGCCCTTTTAATATCTTCTGTTTTCTCATGTTCCAATTCTGTTAACTCAATTGACTTTTCTTTGAGTTACTTCAATGGACATAAAGAAGAAAATGTTTCAGACCAGAAATTGTTTTATGAACCAATCAAACTAAAATTTAATTTACCTTTTATTATTACAAATTAGGAATTAGAGAGTATATTGGGTTTGATAATGACCTCTTCTGCTAATAACATGGAAAAGGCCTCTACCCTCTTTCATCAAATGATGGAATTGCTAAAGTTCTCTTCTACTTATAATTAAAAAAAAAATCTTGTATCTAATTCAATTGGCGGATTTAATTTTGGTAATGCTTTTGAACAGTGTCAAAGTACCTGTGCCCCTAGATACCCTTAGTTTCAGTTGGTGTTGCTCTCTCCACTCCCCAAGTGAACTAGACCACTTTTTGCAGCCACATCTCTCTAAATCCAACTCAAAACAATGATTTTCCCAAGTCCCTGACTCCTAACATACCTCTGTACCTTTCTGTTCCTAATAAGATCCAGAAACAGTTTTCCAGTCTATGCCTCTGGGGCTACAATTTATGATGCTGCTACACACCAAGATGTTCCTCCATAGCTGTATCTACGTGGAAGAGGGGGAACCTCTATGCCCTTTGTTCCACTAATGTAACTATCCTTCCTTAGTACTGAATGAAGAGTTTACTGAAGACTTTGAGGCCTCTGGCCCTGTGAAACTAAGGAGGACCAATAGCCATCCCAATGTGCTTTCTGCACCTTGTGCTTCCTTTGGCTTAGAGATTTTGAGACATACAGTAGGAAGTCATATCACTGGCAGCAGAAATACTTTGTACACAAACATTTCGGAAGCTGAGGACTAGTCTCTGTTCATATTCTCCTGATCTTTTTCTACAAACCGAGTAGCAATAAGTTACCATTTAAAATATTTGTCATTTTATCTTTTGCCATGGCCATTATTAACAATAAATGTCTTTTTTAAGCACCTCCACAACACATACACACAAAAACACATTTCACTGGCCAGAAATCATCGCAAGAATCTAGAAATCCAAAGGTAATTTAAATTTTATAGTTCAAAATTGGTTTGTGAAAATGTTGGGTAGAGAGATGTCTGGGTTACAGGAGCATAAGAAAACTTTGTTGTGATGGAAACACTTGTTAGTTCTGGTGATTGTTTCATGAGTTTAATATACCAAAACTGAAGAAAATGCACTTTTTTATTATATGCAGTTCATTCTACTTAAAATATAATTCAGTAAATTTCCAAAGTATATAATTTTCTTTTGTTCTACTTTAGAATCAAGCCATCGTTCTCAAAATAATATCAAGTTTTTTATTGAGACAACAACTTTACCACCTCAACAGAGGGATGTACACAATACAACAGAGCAAAAGGTAGAAAGTTGTGTCACATACGTTTCACATTGATGGTTAATTTATCTAGTTTCTTGTTTGTATGGGCTAGCCCCCTCCTTAACTTGATACTGTGTAGTCAGAAATTATTGAGTTCTAGGCAGGTCTTAACCCTCTCCATCACAAGGTATGCTAAGTCAGCTTCATGCTTAGTATTCCATGAACTTGAGCAGAAATGAGCTTAAGTATTGGATTATGGTCATGATCATGATGATAATGAAAAAGAAAATAGCTTACATTTACTGAGTGTTTACTGTGGGCCACATTCTGGACTAAGCAAGAAGGAAGGAAGAAGGAATGTGGGTAAACTAGGATACCAAGAGAGAAGATAGTTACCATCTAATTGTAAAGCATACATAAACAAAAATCCTCACAATATAGCAAAATATTTTATTTGTATAAACTTCAGTATGAATACAGAAGATATGGAGACTAGTCCTGCATTGAGATGTTCAAAAGAGCTTTACCAGTGGAAGGTTTAGTTGATTTAAATCTTGAGATGTAAGTAGAGATTTTCCACACTGATGGATCCACATATGAGGATATGCTGAAGCAATATAGCAGAGTGAGAGAAAGTATGGAACATGAGCCAAGGAAATGAGGGAGATGAGCCTATAAGCTTAGATTGAAGCCAGAACTTAGCTGAAGTATGGATTTATCCTCTCCGTAATTGAGACATTGAAACTTTTTTAGTTGCACTGTGGGAGGAAAAAAGAATTATTTGGATTCTAATATGATAATACAGCTACAGGTTGTGGAAAAGATAATAGAGAAAAAGATTAAGGGAAAGATAGTTTCAAGTCTTCTGGAACAGTTGCGACAAAAAAAAATGTAGAGTCTAGAGTTTGGGGAGGTAGTTTCGTAGCAGAGTGCTTGTGTAGCATGTAAAAGGACCTGGGTTTAGTCACTAAGAGTCAAAAATAAAAACAGTGCAAGAGATGAAACTAAGGCAGTAGAGATGAGGTTGAACTAGAGGCCAGATTCAAAGTATCTTAGACTTAGTTTTATAACTTGTCTACTAATGTGTGATGCCTGAGGTAGATGAGAAAGGTGATGGTGACAGTTTTATGTGTGGGTTTTCACACATACTCACTCTCAGTGCTCAGGCTTATGTCCACATTGTAAATCATTATATTGGGCTGTTTTTATCTGTTTTAGTAGCTGCACTTTTTTGCGGACAAAAATTGTCTATTTTAGGCCCAAGAAGTGTGCTCAGTAAGCACTAAATTGGATGAGAGTGGCTTCCTCTGAAACAAAAGAATCAACTCTCATGTTTATTTTGGCTTTGAGTATCAGGCATGTGTCTTACCAAAATAAAAAATATAGAAAAGAAACAAATTTGGAAAGATAGGGAACTCAAAATACATAAGGCTTCATTTTGAACTAGTTAGATTTAGATACCTGTATGGGACACTCAGAAGAATGTTGGTATTATTTATTAGCATTGAGAACAGTGACATATAAAAAGTGAGGACTAATGGTACTGTGTTAGATTGCTGTAGGCTAGGTTAACAGTCCCTTTTAGAAGCCTAATTACTGATGCTTTCTCTTTATTGTTATACCATGCAGTATGATTAAGAAACTACAGACATAGTTCAGATGACAGAGGTAAGAAAATGAACAATATTCATAACATTTTTTCCGTTAAATGGCTACTTTTGTATTTTTTGTTTTCTTACCTACAAGAAGCTTAAAATTCAGTGGTATTAATGTCACTCTTATATTTCTGTGCACTGGTTAGGTGAATAGGCCCTTTGGGATTTGTAAAGTATAATGAATTGAGGATCTTTGCTATATCTGTTTATACAGATATGTCAAGTTTCTTACATATTACTCTGTGTTTCTTGAAGTTTTGATGAAGAAATTTCTCCCACAAAGGGAGCACCCTCTACTTCTCTACTTTTTTTCACAAATGTAACATAAATGATGCTTCTTATGTCATATGAGGGCTGGACTAGAGGTTGGACAGGCCTCTCCTAGTTTCTACAGAACTTTCCCAAGCATATTACACACACACACACACACACACACACACACACACACATACACACACACTTGAAGAACACTAGGACAGAAATCACCACCTGGATGGATATCAGGTCCCTAAAATCTAGTATGCAAAAATCCAAATGTATCACCTTACAACTAACTCAAAACTTGTTTCTTTATTCCTTCTATTTTTGCCTAGGCATAAAGCCTAATCCATTTTTTTTACTCTGTTGCTTATATTTCTCTTTTTATTGATTAAAATTCATTCACTTTGTATCCCAGCTGCAGTCACCTCTCTCTTATCTTCCAAATCCCACTCTCCCTCCTCCTTCTCTCCTTTGCCTCTTCCCAGGCCACTGATAGGGGAGGTCCTCCTCCCTTCCCTCTGACCTTAGCCTATCAGGTCTCATCAGCACTGCCTTCATTGTCTTCCCTGTGGCCTGGTAAGGCTGCATCCCTATCAAGGGGAGGTGATTTCCTTCTTTTTCTATGTTGAGTATTATTCCATTGTGTAAATGTACCACAATTTCTATATAAATTCCTCTATTAAGGGACATCTGGGTTGTTTCCAGATTTGGGCTGACAACTTAAAGACTGGGAACGGATCTTTACCCACCCTATATCTGACAGGGGGGCGATATCCAGATTATGTAAGGAACTCCAGAAGTTAAAAAGCAACAAATCAAGTAATCCAATTAAAACATGGGGTACAGACCTAAACAGAGAATTCTCAATAGAGGAATATTGAATGGTGGAGAAACAATTAACAAAATGCTCAACATCCTTAGTCATCAGGGAAACACAAATTGAAATAACCCTGAGATTTTACCTCATACACATTAGAAACTAAGATAAAAAAACTCAGGTTGACAATACATAATGGAAAGGATGTAGAGAAAGAGGCATGTTCCTACCTTGTACAACTACTTTGGAGATCAATCTGGCACTTTCTCAGAAAATTAAGAATAGTGCTGTCTCACTATCTAGCTATACCACTCCTAGGCGTATATCCAAAATATGCTCAAGTATACAAGGGCATTTGCTCAACCATATTAGTAGCAGCTTTATTTGTAATAGACAGAACCTAGAAAAAAAACCCAGGTGTCCCTCTTGATTTTATTTCACATTCTACATTTTTTAATTCTGATTTTAAACTCCCACAATATCAGCTCTTTGCAGTTTGTGTCACCAAGCTCTTCACCTTTGCAATAATTAGTTCCTATTCTCCACATCCTTGTCTAACTTGAGTCTATATGTCACTGTGGATATAATCTTTCTGAAAGGCAACTTTGAACATTTGAACATACAATTTCACTGGAATGTCCCCCAGTCATTCCCCTTCCCTACTGAGAAAATTGTGAAGTTGCTCATTCAGGTGGGCTACAGGGACAGTGAGGAAAATTGAGGCTTCCAAATAAAGTTAGAAATGAAGATTAGGGAGTCTTAGGGCAGTGGTGGGTCACTAGAATTTAAGAGGAAGAAGAATTTAGACAGTCATGGAGTTGTCTTTGGAGGTTTTGCCTTACTTTCTATAAATAATACCTCCTTACATCTGGTAGTGTAGACATTATAGATTCCCAGCAATAAAGGACTTTTTCCTATTTCTATAATAAATGTTACCTTTTCTTCTCCCCATGCAACAAAATGATCTCAATTCCCATTTCCTCTCACTTTCCTCTCTGAAAGCAACAGAAGTTTCCAGACAATGTCTTCAAGATGCTCCAATAAGAGGCAGATATTCCCTTTTGAAAAACACAAATGATAAACAGAACAAATGATTTATTAAATTATGGTCATATTTAATGTAAAAATGTCATTCAATAAATGATGCTTTTTAAAAGTTCTTTTCCTGACATTTGTGAATTCAGGAATTCACAAATTCTGTGAATTCCAGAATAACACAACAATATTGCTGTGTTACTTCTGTGTGCTGACACTCACCTCTACTAGTGTTCCTGTGGTCAAACTGAACAGTGAGGATTACCACTAACAGTCTGTGAGCTGACATAAGCAGTGAGCCTTGGGTTTTAGCTTTGTTGGGAAGAACTGAACTTGGACACTGCATTTGCCTCTCTTTTTCTTTTGCTTTTGGTTGTACTGAAGATTGACCCTAGGGTCTTGTGTACACAAGGAAAGCACTGATCTATACAACCCTGGTTTTACTTTTTATTTTGAGTCATGGTCTTATGAAGTTGTTCAAGCTGGCCTCAACCATCACTTATAGCTCAAGCAGGCTCAGCCTCCCCGAAGTAGCTGGGATTCTAAGCCTGAACTCCTAGACCTCACTTGCCAGGATTCTTAATAGTGATCACCTGAAGGAACTTGAGCATTCACCTCAATAACCATTAGGTTATAGGGTTCCTCACGGGTGGGAACAAGCAGAAGAAACATCCAATTAACTGTGAATTGCATTTCTTCTGCTGCTTACAGAGTGCAGGGACAGCTATATTGTCTCATCTGTCCCCTTTTGCAAGATGGTTCTCAGCCATCTTGGGAAATTGGGAGAAGATATTCACAGTGAAACTTCTGGTGGAAACAGATTGCCTCTAGAGCAGTGGATTTACTTTTTCTACTGGTACAACACGTTAATACAGTTCTTCATGTTTTGGTGACCCAAAATGTAAAATTACTTTTATCGGTACTTCATGACTGTAATTTTGGTACTGCTATGAATTGTACTGTAAATCTCTGATATGAGACTCCAGAAAGGTCATGATCCACAGGTTGGGAACCACTACTCTAAGTGATGTCAGCTTGCTCTGACAACAGTCAAATCCACATCAGATCTTCATCTTTACAGGTACTATGTTAACCACTTCTTGCTGCTCTAAAAAGCCAATATGGTTTAAGGACACTTTTATCAAGGGGAAATCTTTCTGAGGTTTCCCCAAGTGGATTCTACATAACTAGAGTAGAAAGTAGCTGCACAGTGAGTGATAGATTCATCTCTAATGGCAGCAGTGTCACAAATAAAACACACAAAAAAATTTCTGTATAAAATATTTTGATACACTTGCAATTTATAGAGAGCTCTTCCACTATGTCAACACCCACAGACAGTATGTTCAGTATCTGAAGAAAGAAACATAACTGTTTAGTTATGCTTAGTCATAATTTAGTGTTCCTCTGTCAGCGTTTTTTACTAGCCTTGATATGGAGCCAGAAATAAAGTGACTACCCTGGTACAACTTGGATAACAAGCAATATTACATGCACTTTACCACAAGGTCAATAAACTAGTTTAGACCACTTGCAGGGTGGGTGGGTGGGGGAGTCTAAGTTTATTCCAAAGATAATTATTTATATAAAAGTAGGGGGTAGATAAATGAAGAAACTGGTTATTGACAAAGAAGGAAATATAAAACTGTTTACAGCTCAGCCTGACTGATATTAACAAAGAAGGAGACAACCTCAACTCAAATGAGTTCACAAAACAAATTAAAAACACCACCGGAATTGATATACCACAAGAGCATTCCAGTAGCTACAGCTAATTTATGATAGGATCTACCAAAAAGTTATACAACAAAATAATCTGCAAAGATGCAAATTATTTTAACTAAATTTATTTATTTTTAAGAATTCTTACTACCCATATTCTTTTTAATCTTCTAACTAATTTTTTCTTTTCTTGTTATTATTTATTACAAATTTATTCATTTTGTATTCAAATTTATTACAAATTTTTTCATTTTGTATCCTGGTTTTATCTCCCTCCGTTGTCTCCTCCCAATCCCACCCTTCCTCTCTCTTCCTCTGCTATAACTCTCCCCTAGTCTGGTGATAAAGGAAGTGGTCCTCCCCTACTGTTTGACCCTAGCCTATCAGATTCCATCAGGACTGGCTGAATCCTTTTTCTCTGTGGGCTGGTAGGGTTGCCCCACCAGGGAGAAGTGATCAAGGAGCAGGCAACTGAGTTCATGTCAAAGAATGTCTCTTCTCCCCTTACTAGGGAACTCACATGGAGACTGAGCTGTCTATGGGCTGCATCTGAGCAGGAGGTCTAGTGTTAGATCACTTTTTAAAAAATCTTTGAGCTATATTGGACAAAATGAACATATCAAGTGACAGAAATATTTACCTATTTTACAAATTAGCAAGAATGTGTTTTCAAGACATGGTTACTTTGTGTAGCCTTGGCTGTCCTGGAAATCACTCAGTAGACAAGGCTGACCTCAGACTCACAGAGATCAATCTGTCTCTGCCTCCCAACTGCTGGAATTAAAGGACTGTGTAGCAATAGCCCGGCTGTATATTAATTTTTAATTAAAGATCATCAGGTATGCTAGAGTTATCTGAAAATTTGACTTTGATTACTTGACCTATATCTAAGGGCAATTACAAGTCTGTTGGCAAGAGGCCTTTATTCTTTGCCTCCAACAAGCAGGTGGTCTCAGTACCACACCATGTGGATTTTTCCATAGGGCTACCTGGGTATCCTCATAATACATCTTTTTTTTTTTTTTTTTTTTTTTTTCCTAGAAGAGGCCTGAGAGAGAGGAGCTAAAGCCACAATATCTTCTGAACCAATCTAGGAAGTACATTATTTCTTTCATCATAAACAATTCATTAGAACCATGCCATGAAGTCTAGTCCATCCCTGAGGAAAAGTTGTTTTGGAACAAAGCATATCAAAGAATTTGTGGGCATGTTCTAAATAGCAGCTGTAATATCTTTAAACTTATTTATCTTTTTAACATGTATACTGTTCATTCCATTTCTTACCTTTTTGAAACCACACACACACACACATGTATGCACATACACACAAGCACACACAACCAAACACACACGCCATACTCACAAAGAAACACAAGAAAACACATGTAATTTAAATAAGACATTCAAAATAGATCACTGAAATTTTGTGTGGTGCTCTGGATTTTGAGCTCAGGGCTCTGCAAAGGCTAGGAAAAAAAAATGCTTTTTCCATTAAGCTATACCTCCAGCCTTAATCAGAATCTATTGGTTCTCTCTCTCCTACCTCGCCCTTCCTCCTTCCCTCCTTCTCTCCTCTTCTTTCCCATCTCTTCTCTTCACAGAGAACTCACTACAGAATAAACAAGATTTTGATGCCTCAATAGTGTGATATCTTTTTTTTCTTTTTTTTAAATTTTTTATTAATTACACTTTATTCATTTTGTATCCCCCCATAAGCCCCTCCCTCCTCCCCTGCCGATCCCACCATCCCTCCCCTTTCTGCATGCATGCCACTCCCCAAGTCCACTGATAGGGGAGGTTCTCCTCTTCTTTCTGATCTTAGTCTATCAGTTCTCATTAAAAGTGGCTGCATTGTCCTCCACTGTGGCCTGGTAAGGCTGCTCCCCCCTCAGGGGGAAGTGATCAACAAGCAGGCCAATCAGATTATGTCAGAGGCAGTCCCTCTTCCCATTACTATGTAACCCACTTGGACACTGAACTGCCATGGGCTACACCTGTGCAGGGGTTCCAGGTCATCTCCACGAATAGTCCTTGGTTGGAGTATGATTTTCTGGGAAATTCCCTGTGTTCAAATTATCTTGTTCTGTTGCTCTGCTTGTGGAGTTCCCGTCCCCTCCAGGTCTTACTATTTCCCACTTCTTACATAAAATTCCATTCACTCTGCCCATCAGTTGGCCATCAGGCTCAGCATCTGCTTTGACAGTCTATACTGCAGAAGCTTTCAGAGGCCCTCTGTGGCAGGTTTCAAGGTTGTTTCCTGTTTTCTTCTGGCTTTCAGAGGCCCTCTGTAGCAGGTTCCGAGCTTGTTTCCTATTTTCTTTTTCTTCTGATGTCCATCCTCTTTGCCTTTCAGGATGGGGATTGAACATTTTAGTTAGGGTCCTCTCTATTGCTTAGTTTGTTTAGATGTACAGATTTTAGTGGGTTTATTCTATATTGTATGTTTATATGAGTGAGTATATACCATGAGTGTCTTTTTGCTTCTGGGACAACTCACTCAAGATGATCCTTTCCAGGTCCCACCATTTACCTGCAAATTTCATGATTTCCTTATTTTTCATTGCTGAGTAATACTCCATTGTATAGATGTACCACAGTTTCTGCATCCATTCTTCAGTTGAGGGGCATCTGGGTTGTTTCCAGCTTCTGGCTATTACAAATAAAGCTGCTACAAACATGGTTGAGCAAATGTCCTTTTTGTGTACTTGCGCCTCTTTTGGGTATATGCCTAGGAGTGGTATGGCTGGATCTTGAGGAAGCGCTATTCCTAGTTGTCTGAGAAAGCGCCAGATTGATTTCCAGAGTGGTTGTACCAGTATACATTCCCACCAGCAGTGGAGAAGGGTTCCCCTTTCTCCACAACCTCTCCAGCATGTGTTGTCCCTTGAGATTTTCATCTTGGCCATTCTGATGGGTGTAAGGTGATATCTCAGGGTTGTTTTGATTTGCATTTTCCTAATGGCTAATGAGGTTGATCATTTCTTATGTGTTTCTCTGCCATTCGACATTCCTCTGTAGAGAATTCTCTCTTTAGCTCTGTTCCCCATTTTTTAAGTGGATTACTTGGTTTGTTGCTTTTCAGCTTGTTTAGTTCTTTATATATATTGGATATGAGTCCTCTGTCAGATAAAGGGTTGGTGATGATTCTTTCCCAATCTGTAGGCAGTCGCTTTGTTTTGATGACTGTGTCCTTTGCTTTACAGAAGCTTTTCAATTTCATGAGGTCCCATTTATTGATTGTTGCTCTTAGAGCCTGTGCTGTTGGTGTTCTGTTCAGGAAGTTTTCTCCTATACCAATGAGTTCTAGGGTATTACCCACTTTTTTTTCTAGCCGATTTAATGTGTCTGGTTTTATGTTGAGGTCTTTGATCCACTTAGACTTCAGTTTTGTGCAGGGTGATAAGTATGGATCTATTTTCATTTTTCTACATGTAGACATCCAGTTGGACCAGCACCATTTGTTGAAGATGCTATCTTTTTTCCATTGTATGTATGGTTTTGGCATCTTTGTCAAAAATCAGGTGTCCGTAAGTGTGTGGGTTTATTTCTGGGTCTTCTGTTCGATTCCATTGATCCACCATTCTGTTTCTATGCCAGTACCATGCAGTTTTTATAACTGTTGCTCTATAGTACAGCTTGAGATCAGGGATGGAGATACCTCCAGAAGATCTTTTATTGTAGAGGATTGTTTTAGCAATTCTCAGTTTCTTGTTATTCCATACGAAGTTGAGAATTTTTCTTTCCAGGTCTGTAAAGAATTGTGTTGGCAATTTGATGGGAATTGCATTAAATCTGTAGATTGCTTTTGGTAAGATGGCCATTTTTACTGTTAATCCTGCCAAGCCATGAGCATGGGAGATCTTTCCATCTTCTCATATCTTCCTCTAATTCTTTCTTCAGAGACTTGAAATTTTTTTCATACAAGTCTTTGACTTGCTTGGTTAGGGTTACACCAAGGTACTTTAAGTCATTTGTGGCTATTGTGAATGGTGTTGTTTCTCTAATTTCTTTCTCAGCCCTTTTGTCTTTTGTATCCAGGAGTGCTACTGAGTTTTTTGAGTTAATTTTGTATCGGCCACTTTGCTGAAGGTGTTTATCAGCTGTAGGAGTTCCCTGGTAGAGTTTTGGGGGTCACTCATATATACTATCATATCATCTGCAAATAGTGATAATTTGACTTCTTCCTTTCCCATCTGTATCCCCTTGATCTCCTTCAACTGTCTTATTGCTCTAGCAAGGACTTCCAGCACTATGTTGAAGAGATATGGAGACAGTGGGCAGCCTTGTCTTGTCCCTGATTTCAGTGGGATTGCTTTGAGTTTCTCTCTGTTCAGTTTGATGTTGCATATAGGCTTGCTGTTTATCGCCTTTACTATGTTTAGATATGTGCCTTGTATCCCTGATCTCTCCAGTACTTTAAACATGAATGGATGTTGGATTTTGTCAAATGCTTTTTCAGCATCTAGGGAGATTATCATGTGGTTTTTTTCTTTCAGTTTGTTAATATGGTGGATCACATTGATGGATTTCCGTATATTGAACCACCCCTGCATACCTGGGATGAAGCCTACTTGGTCATAGTGGATAATATCTTTGATGTGTTCTTGGATCCGGTTTGCAAGTATTTTGTTAAGTATTTTTGCATCAATGTTCATAATGGAGATTGGCCTGAAATTCTCTTTCTTTGTTGAGTCTTTGTGAGGTTTAGGTACCAAGGTGATTGTGGCTTCATAGAATGAGTTTGGTAATGTTCCTTCTGTTTCTATTTTGTGGAATAGTTTGAAGAGAATTGGAGTTAGCTCTTCTTTGAAGGTCTGGTAGAATTCTGCGCTGAAGCCATCTGGTCCTGTGCTTTTTTTGGATGGGAGACTTTTGATGACTGCTTCTATTTCTTTGGGGGATATAGGACTATTTAATTGATTTACCTGGTCCTGATTCAGCTTTGGTGAGTCAAATCGATCAAGAAAATTGTCCATTTCATTTAGATTTTCAAATTTTGTGGTATATAGACTTTTGAAGTAAGTCCTAATGAATTTTGGATTTCCTCAGTGTCTGTAGTTATGTCCCCCACTTTCATTTCTGATTTGGTTGATTTGGGTGGTGTCTCTCTGCCTTATAGTTAGCTTGGCTAAGGGTTTGTCGATCTTGTTGATTTTCTCAAAGAACAAGCTCTTGGTTTTATTGATTCTTTGAATTGTTTTATTTGTTTCTAACTGATTGATTTCAGCCTTGAGTTTGATTATTTCCAGCCGTCTACTCCTTTTTGGTGTGTCTGCTTCTTCTTTTTCTGAGGTTTTTAAGTGGGCCATTAAGTTGCTTGAATGAGCTGTCTCGAATTTCTTCTTGAAGGCACTTAGTGCTATGAACTTTCCTCTTAGCACTGCTTTCATTGTGTCCCACAAGTTTGGGTATGTTGTGTCTTCATTTTCATTGAGTTCTAGAAAGGCTTTAATTTCTTTCTTTATTTCTTCCCTGACCCAGCTGTCATTTAGTAACAAGTTGTTCCGTTTCCATGAGTGTGTAGGCTTTTTGGTATTTCTGTTGTTGTTGAAGTCCAGCTTTATTCCATGGTGATCAGACAGGATACAAGGGATTATTTCAGTCTTCTTGTATCTGTTGAGGCTTGCTTTGTGACCAACTATATGGTCTATTTTGGATAAGGTTCCATGAGGTGCTGAGAAGAAGGTAAATTCTTTTGTGTTTGGGTGTAAAGTTCTGTAGATGTCTGTGAGGTCCATTTGATTCATGACCTCTGTCAGAGATATTGTTTCTTTGTTTAATTTCTGTTTTGTTGACCTGTCCTTTGTTGAGAGTGGGGTGTTGAAGTCTCCCACTATTAATGTGTTGGGATCTATATGTGGTTTAAATTTTATCAATGTTTCTTTTACAAATGTGGGTGCTCTTGTATTTGGGGCATAGATGTTCAGGATTGTGATGTCTTCCTGGTGGAATTTTCCCTTGATGAGTATGAAGTGTCCTTCCTCATCTCTTTTTATTAATTTTGTTTGAAAGTCTATTTTATCAGATATTACAATGGCTACTCCTGCTTGTTTCTTGGGTCCATTTGGTTGGAGAGTCGTCTTCCAACCTTTTACTCTCAGGTAATGTCTATCTTTCTGTCTTAGGTGTGTTTCTTGTATGCAACAGATTGCTGGGTTTTGTTTACGTATCCATTCTGTTAATCTGTGTCTTTTTATTGGAGAGTTGAGTCCATTGATGTTGAGAGAAATTAATGACCAGTGGCTGTTAGATCCTTTGATTTTGATGTTGGCTGTGTTCATAAGGTTGTGTGCTTGGTTGCTTTTTGTTTTGCTGTAGTAAGGTTAATTATTTCCTGTGTTTTCTTGACAGAAGCTAATTTTCTTGGGTTGCATTTTCCCTTCCAGTATCTTCTGTAATGCTGGATTTGTGTGTAGGTATTGTTGAAATTTGTTTTTGTCATTGAATATCTTGTTTTCTCTGTCTATGAGGACTGAGAGTTTTGCAGGGTATAGTAGCCTGTGTTGACATCTGTGTTCTCTTAGGGTCTGCATGATATCTGTCCAGACCCTTCTGGCTTTCATACTTTCTGTTGAAAACTCAGGTGTGATTCTAATGGGTTTGCCGTTATATGTTACTTGGCCTTTTTCCCTTGCAGCTTTTAGTATTTTTTCTTTGTTCTGTATACTTACTGTTTTGATTACTATGTGGCGGGAGGATTTTCTTTTCTGGTCAAATTTGTTGGGTGTTCTGTAGGCCTGATGTATCCTTATTGGCTTCTTCTTTAACTTGGGGAAATTTTCTTCAATGATTTTGTTGAAAATATATTCTGGGCCTTGGAGAAGGGAGTCTTCTTTTTCCTCTATTCCTATATTCTTAGGTTTTGTCTTTTCATATTGTCTTGGATTTCTTGGATGATCTGTGTCAGGAATTTTTTGGATTTAACATTTTCTTTGACAGATACATTGATTTCTTCCATTGTATCTTCTACACCTGAGATTCTTTCTTCCATTTCTTGTAGTCTGTTGGTTATGCTTACCTCTGTAGTTCCTGTTTTCTTCCCTAAATTCTTCCTCTCCATTATTTCCTCCATTTTTTTTCTTTAATTTTTCTAGTTCTATCTTCAGGTCTTGAGTTGTTTTGTTTACTTCCTTCACCTGTCTGCTTGTATTTTCCTCTTTTTCTTTTAGTTCCTTCAACTCTGTCTCTTTTATTTCTTTCAGTGATTTAATTATTTCTTCTCTGAAGGCCACAAGCTGTTTGGCTGCATCTTCCCGTATTTCTTCAGGGATGGCCCTAATCTGCTTGTCTTTATCTTCCTCCATTTCTTTACGGATAGGCATGATCTCTTTGGTTTTATCTTCCTCTAATTCTTTACGTATTTTATCTGTTTCCTCTATTATTCTCTTCCTCAACATAGATGTAAGGTCATCTTCTTGATTTTCTATTATGCTGCATTGTTCAGGGCTGTTCGCCCCTGGATGGCTGGGTTCCGGAGATGCCATATTGCTCTGTCTTTTGTTGGTTGAGCCTTTACGCTGACCTCTACCCATTGGCCTGATTTAGGTGTTGGCTGTTAGTTTCTGTGCTTCCTGGAGTCCTGAGGTAGGGAGTATCCCCTTGGCCAGAAGATGATTTTTCCTGAAGGAGTCCTTCTCTGCTTTTTGGTTATGGTCACTGTATGGCCAGTGTTTCTCCGGAGTTGCCACTGCTCACCTCAGGTTTATAGCCCTGAGTAGTAGCTGTGGTCTATGTTAGTCAGGGGGGGATCTCCTCTTACCCATAAAATTTCTCAAGACAGCTGCCCCACTGCTGGGTTTCTTGTTATAAATTTAGTGTGCTGCTGCTCACTAAATTTCCATGTACAGTCCTCTTGAAGAACCTGCTGATTCCCTAGCTGTGGGGTTTTCTCCCAACAGGGAAACTCAGTCTGTTATCCTGGGGCGCACAGTTCTGTCTGAGAAAGTGGGAGGTTCATTCAGCAAGTCTCTGGGCCAAAGGCTGATTGCTCTGCTCTGGACCTGGAGAATGTGCACCTAGGTTGAGTTGGTGCCTGGGGGCACTGCTCTGGTCTGGAGGCTGGGTGCCTCACTCTGGACCAGAAGCTGTGTGTCTCTGTCTGGGATGGCGGCTATAGGCACTGCTCTGGTCCAGACGCTGTGGGTGCAGCCTCCCTGAAGGACCAGGGATTCCCAGAGTTTTGGCAGTCCAGCCAGGGACAACTGGCCGATCCCTGGCACTGTATGGCCAGTGTTTCTCCGGAGTTGCCACTGCTCACCTCAGGTTTGTAGCCCTGAGTAGTAGCTGTGGTCTATGTTAGTCAGGGGGGGATCTCCTCTTACCCATAAAATTTCTCAAGACAGCTGCCCCACTGCTGGGTTTCTTGTTATAAATTTAGTGTGCTGCTGCACACACCAGTATCTGAGGGCTGGTGTAATGGCTCTTCGGCTCCTGCAGGTCCAAGGATGCAGCTGTGTGTCCCAATGCCCCAGGGGAACTCAACAATGGCGGCAGAGCACAGGGCTTCTGCCTGCACTAGAGTCTGCGTGAGTCCAGGAAGTGTTTTGGTGCTGGGTGTCCTAAGCGTTAGAGCTGCTGACCCCCTCTGCTGGGGGTTTCCTCCTGCCAGAGACACGCAGTCTGGTGCCCTGGTGCTCTGGTGCCCACAGTTCTATCTGAGGCGGCGAATCACACGCGCAGACAGGGCTCCATGCAGTTGCCTTTGTCCCGGCTCTGGGTCCGGGCTGGCTCCTGGGGCACCCGCGGAACCCGAGTCTTTTCCAGGGGATGTCTGGGTAACCTGGGGTCGGTCCCAATTGTTTCCTGCTCCGTGGGGTTATCTCTCGACTGGGAAATCCAGTCTATGGTGTTGTGGGCCCACAGTTCAGTCTGGGACCGTGACCAGATTGCGCTGGCAGATAGCTCTGGGCTGGCGACTAAGCACCTGTGGGAACCGGGATCTCTTCCGCGGTTTAGCTGGGTGAGTTAAAGCTGATTGAATCCCCCACCGTGGGGTATCCTCTCACCTGAGGAACACAACCACTTGTGTTTTATGGCCGCGAGTTCTGATTGCTGGTCACTGTGCCAATCCTGCTGTGCTGCTCCTCAGAATGAGAGTCCTCCCGGCGCTGCCATCTTGCGCCGCCTCCTCTCAATAGTGTGATATCTTAAAGTGGTGCATTTATTGGGAGAAAAATACTAAAATACTTTGAGTGTGACTTGGGCTCCAATCAGTGCTATTCTTTGTTTTTCAGAGCATTCAGTTTAAGTCTTGAATATATTCATGTTTGTGTATAATTGACATATGTCATCCCAGGAGTGCCATGAACATTATCTCAATGAGAACTCATTTTAATATCAATATCCAGAAATATTTTATAAAATTTACTTGTGAAACTAGATGAAGGAAAATCATGTTAAATGGTGTCTGAATGGTAAAAAAATTAATGTTATCAGGCAAGTGAACAAACACATAAAGCGTTCATTCTACAAATGTTATGTTATTAGATTTCCTCTACATATCAGATATTGTAAAGGAGTAACTACACACAGCACATCAAGTCCTAAACCACTCAGGTGTGTAGGGTTCTTCAGGAGTACTGACATAAGATACCTTGGCTAATTTCAAGAAAGTGTCTATGGAGAGGATGGCATGGTCTAAAAAATTCCTGAAATGGTAAGAGGTTCAAAAGGGACATTAGGGTCCCAGAAAAGGGAAATATTTTTGGGAAAAAACCCTGAGGTAAAATAAGAAAGGCTTCCCCAGGAGTCCTCTGAAGACCAAAATAGAACAATGACAGCACGGATTTAGCTAGGAAAATGAGATAGGTCATTTGATAATTATATAGGAATGCTGTTAAGAGTAGATCTTATTCTTCTTCATAGTTTACTTCCACTTAAGAACACTGCCATTTTTTTGTAACCTCTCAGATTTAAGTTAAAAGAGCAAATAAAATAGGCAAGGTTAGTCTTCCATTTTCCCACCTATTTCTCTGTCTCATCTGTTTCTTTTCTTTTCTTTTATTTCTTTTATTTTATTTTTTTCTTATCAGTTACATTTTATTAACTCTGTATCCCAGCTGTGTCCTGATCCCTCATTCCCTCCCAGTCCCTCCCTCCCTCCCACATCTAAACCATGTCCCTTTCCAAGTCCACTGATAGGGGGAACCTCCTCCCCATTCATCTGATCCTGTTTTATCAGGTATCTTCAGGACTGGCTGCAAAGTCCTCCTCTGTGGCCTAACAGGACTGCACCTCCCTTGGGGGGTGGGGAGGCCAAAGAGCCAGTCATTGAATTCCTGTTAGAAATAGTCCTTGTTCCCTTCATTATGGGAAACCAATTCGTTACTGAGCTACCACAGGCTACATCTGAGCAGAGGTTCTAGGTTATATCCATACATGGTCCTTGGTTGCATGTCAGTCTCAGAAAAGACCCTGTGCCCAGATATATTTGGTCCTTGTGGAGCTCCTATCCTTTCCTTATCAGACTAACTCCCCTTCTTTCTTGTGATTCCCTATACTCTGCCAAAGGTTTGGTCATGAGTCTTTGCTTTGAAAACACTGCTAGTTAGAGTCTTTCAAATGAGCTCAGTAGACTCCTGTCATATGTTCAATGTACATCCCATCTGTCTTTCTAAACGAGGATTGATCATCTTACCCCATGTCTGCTCTCTTGATTATCTTTTTTAGGTGTACAGATTTCATTATGTTTATCACATCTTATAGGTCTATATAAGTGAGTATATACTGTGTTTGTCTTTCTCCTTCTGGGATATTTCACTCAGGATGATCTTTTCTAGATCCCACCATTTGCCTGCAAATTTCATGATTTCCTCCTTTTTGATTCCTAAGTAGTATTCCATACCACAATTTCTGTACCCATTCCTCCGTTGATGGACATCTGGGTTGTTTCCAGGTTCTGGCTATTACAAATAAAGCTGCTATAAACATGGTTGAGCAAATATCTCTTTTGTGTACTTGAGCAAATTTTGGGTATATACCTAGCAGTGGTATAGCTGGGTCTTGAGGAAACACTATTCCTAATTGTCTTAGAAAGCGCCAGATTGATTTCCAGAGTGGTTGTACCAGTTTACATTCCCACCAGCAGGGGAGGAGGGTTCCCCTTTCTCCACAACCTCTCCAGCATGTGTTGTCCCTTGAGATTTTCATCTTGGCCATTCTGATGGGTGTAAGGTGAAATCTCAGGTTCGTTTTGATTTGCACTTCCCTGATGGCTAATGAGGATGATCATTTCTTTAAGTGTTTCTCTGCCATTCGCTATTCCTCTGTTGAGAATTCTCTGTTTAGCTCTGTTCCCCATTTTTTGATTGGATTGCTTGGTTTGCTGCTTTTCAGCTTCTTTAGTTCTTTGTATATACTCGATATTAGTCCTCTGTCAGATAAAGGGTTAGTGAAGATTCTTTCCCAATCTGTAGGCAGTCATTTTGTTTTGATGACAGTGTCCTTTGCTTTACAGAAGCTTTTCAGTTTCCTGAGGTCCCATTTATTGATTGTTGCTCTTAGAGCCTGTGCTGTTGGTGTTCTGTTCAGGAAGTTGTCTCCTGTGCCAATGAGTTCTAGGCTGTTCCCCACTCTTTCTTCTAACAGATTTAGAGTATCTTGTTTTATATTGAGGTCTTTGATCCACTTGGACTTTAGTTTTGTGCTAGGGTGATAAATATAGATCTATTTACATTTTTCTGCATGTGGACATCCAGTTGGACCAGCACCATTTGTTGAAGATGCTGTCTTTTTTCCATTGAATGGTTTTGGCTTCTTTGTCAAAAATCGAGTATTCATAGGTGTGTGGGTTTATTTCTGGGACTTCTATGTGGTTCCATTGATCCTCCTTTCTGTTTTTATGCCAATACCATGCAGTTTTTATTACTGATGCTCTGTAGTACAACTTGAGATTGGGGATGGAGATACCTCCAGATGATCTGTTGTTGTACAGGATTGTTTTGGTGATTCTGGGTTTTTTGTTTCTCCATATGAATCTGAGAATCTTTTTTTCAAGGTCTGTAAAGAATTGAGTTGGTATTTTGATGGGAATTGCATCGAATCTGTAGATTGCTTTTGGCAGGATGGCCATTTTCACAATGTTAATCCTACCAATCCATGAGCACGGGAGATCTTTCCATCTTCTGAGATCTTCAATTTCTTTCTTCAGAGACTTTTTTTTCTCAAACAGGTCTTTCACTTGCTTGGTTAGTGTCACCCCAAGGCACTTTATGTAATTAGTGGCTATTGTGAAGAGTGTTGTTTCCCTAATTTCTTTCTCGGCCCTTTTGCCTTTGGTATACAGGAGGGCTTCTGATTTTTTTGAGTTGATTTTGTATCCTGCCACTTTGCTGAAGGTGTTCTCTGGAGGAGTTCTCTGAGGTGTTCTGCTGGAGGAGTTCTCTGGTTGAATTTTTGGGGTCGCTCATATATACTATCATATCATCTGCGAAAAGGGACACTTTGACCTCTTCCTTTCTGATTTGTATCCCCTTGATCTCTAGTTGTCTTATTGCTCTGGCTAGGACTTCAAGTACTATGTTGAATAGGTATGGAGAGAGTGGGCAGCCTTGTCTTGTCCCTGATTTCAGTGGGATTGATTTAAGTTTCTCTCCATTGAGTTTGATGTTGGCTATAGGCTTGCTGTATATTGCCTTTACTATGTTTAGATATGTGCCTTGTATTCCTGATATCTCCAAGATTTTAAACATGAATGGGTGTTAGACTTTGTCAAATGCTTTTTCAGCATCTAAGGAGATGATCATGTGGTTTTTCTCCTTCAGTTTGTTTATGTGGTGGATTATATTGATGGACTTCGGTATGTTGTACCACCCTTGCATGACTGGGATGAAGCCTACTTGGTCGTGGTGGATGATATCTTTGATGTGTTCCTGGATTCGGTTTGAAGTATTTTTTGAGTATTTTCGCGTCAATGTTCATAAGAGAGATAGGTCTGAAGTTTTGTTTTTTTGTTGGGTCTTTGTGTGGTTTAGGTATCAGGGTGACTGTTGCTTTATAGAATGAGTTTGGTAATGTACCTTCTGTTTCTATTTTGTGGAATAGTTTGAGGAGAATTGGTGTGAGCACTTCTTTGAAGGTCTGGTAGAATTCCGCGCTGAAACCATCTGGCCCAGGGCTTTTTTTTGACGGGAGACTGTGAATGACTGCTTCAATTTCCTTGGGGGATATAGGGCTGTTCAGTCTTTCTACCTGATCTTGACTTAATGTTGGAAGATGGAATCTACCAAGAAAATTGTCTATTTCATTTAGGTTTTCAAATGTTTTGGCATACAGGCTTTTTTAGTATGACCTAATGATTGTTTGAATTTCCTCTGTGTCTGTAGTTATGTCCCCCTTTTCATCTCTGATTTTGTTGATTTTGATAGATTCTCTCTGCTTTTTGGTTAGTTTGGCTAAGGGTTTGTCTATCTTGTTGATTTTCTCAAAGAACCAGCTTTTTGTTTCATTGATTCTTTGAATAGTTTTATTTGTTTCTAATTGATTGATTTCAGCCCTGAGTTTGATTATTTCCAGCCTTCTGCTCCTCTTGGGTGTATCTGCTTCTTTTTTTCCTAGGGTTTTCAGTTGGGCCATTAAGTTGTTTGTATGTGATGTTACGAATTTCTTCTTGCAGGCACTTAGCGCTATAAATTTTCCCCTGAGCACTGCTTTCAATATGTCCCATAAATTTGGGTATGTTGTGCCTTCATTTTCATTGAATTCTAGGAAGTCTTTAATTTCTTTATTTCTTCCTTAACCCAGCCGTCATTGAGTAACAAGTTGTTCAGTTTCCATGTGCGTGTAGGCTGTTTGTTATTTCTGTTGTTGTTGAGGTCCAGCTTATGTCCATGGTGGTCAGATAGAATACAAGGGATTATTTCAATCTTTTTGTGTTTGTTGAGGCTTGTTTTATGACCAACTATATGGTTTATTTTGGAGAAGGTTCCATGCGGTGCTGAAAAGAAGGTATACTCTTTTGAGTTTGGATGAAAAGATCTGTAGACGTCTATTAGGTCCATTTGATTTAGGGTCTCTGTAAGTGTTTTTATTTCCTTATTTGTTTTCTGTCTAGTTGATCTGTCCCTTGGTGAGAGTGGAGTGTTGAAGTCTCCCACTATTAGGGTTTTAGGATCAATGTGTGATTTAAGCTTTAATATTGTTTCATTTACGAATGTAGGTGCTTTTGTATTTGGGGCATAGATATTCAAAATTGTGATGTCCTCTTGGTGGATTTTTCCTTTGATGAGAATATAGTGGCCCTCCTTATCTTTTTTGATTAACTTGGGTTGAAAGTCTATTTTATTAGCTATTAGGATGGCTAC
Organism: Psammomys obesus; assembly: GCF_907164565.1. Classification (NCBI taxonomy): domain Eukaryota; kingdom Metazoa; phylum Chordata; class Mammalia; order Rodentia; family Muridae; genus Psammomys; species Psammomys obesus. Next base: position 591,771 of record NW_026594184.1, on the reverse strand, counting down.
TCCCGCTTGTTTTCTGGAACCATTTGCTTGAAAGACATTTTTCCAGCCCTTTACTTTACTCTGAGGTAGTGTTTATCTTTGTTGCATAGGTGTGTTTCTTGGATGCAACAGAATGATGGATCCTGTTTCCACAACCATTCTGTTAGTCTGTGTCTTTTAATTGGGGAGTCGAGTCTGTTTATGTTGATAAAAACTAGTGACCAACAATTGTTACTTACTTTAGATGTGGGGTTGGTGGTGTCACTGAGTTTCATTGCTTTTATTCTTTTGTTGTTTTTTTTGTGTAGTTATCTATTTCCTCTGTTTCCTTAGATGTAGTAGTTTTCTTTGGTTTGTAGTTTCCCTTCTAGTAACTTCTGTAGAGCTGGGTTACTATGTAGATATTTTTTAAATTTGGTTTTGTCTTGGAATATTTTGAATTCTCCATATATGTAGATTTAAAAATTTTGCTGAGTATAGTAGTCTGGGTTGGAATCTGTGGTCACTTAAGGACTGTATGATTTCTGTCCAGGCCCTTCTGGCTTTCATAGTTTCTGTTGAGAAATCTGGTGTGATTCTGATAGCTCTACCTTCATGTGTTACTTGGCCTTTTTCCCTTGCTGTTTTTAGAATTTTTTCTTTGTTTTGTATGTTCAGTGTTTTGACTATGATGTGACATGAAGAATTTCTTTTCTGGTCTAGTCTACTTGGTGTTCTGTAGGCCTCTTGTTTGTTTATGGCCATCTCCTTCTTTAAGTTGGGAAAGTTTTCTTCTATAATTTTCTTGAAAATATTTTCCGGACCTTTGAGCCTGATGTCTTCTTTTTCTTCCACTCCTATTATTCTTAGGTTTTGTCTTTTCATGGTGTCCTTGATTTCTTGGATGTTTTGTGTTTGGAACTTTTCTGATTTTATTTTTTCTTTGAGAGAAGTGTCAATTTCCGCAAGTGTATCTTCAGCTCCTGAGATTCTTTCTTCCATCTCTTGTATTCTGTTGGTGATGCTTACCTTTGTAGTTCCTGATCTTTTCTCTATGTTCTCCAGCTCCCGGTTTTTCTCTATTTGTGTTTTCTTTATTGATTCTAATTCTGTTTTCATGTCTTTCACCATTTCCTTCATCTGTTTGAATGTGGACTCCTGCTTTTCAATGATAGCTTCTATTTTATTTATCAGTTTCCTCTCTATGTATCACTAATTGTGCCTCTACTTCTTTGGGTATAATTGCCTGTATTTCTATGAGAGCTTTGTTTATTTCTTCTTTATTTGCCTTCATTTGTGTGGACATTTCTTTGAGAGCTTTGTGCATTTCTTCTCTGTTTGCCTCAATTTTTGTGGTCATTTCTCTGAGAGCACGATTTGTTTCCTCTTGGTTCGTCTCGATTTCTTTGGTCATTTCTCTGAGGGCTTTGTTCATTTCATCTTTATGGGCCACTAATAGCTGGAGAAACATAGTTTTGAGGTCGTTTTCTTGTATATCTAGTGAATTGAAGTGTCCGTTGTTTTGTGGGGTTGCTGGTGAGGTCATTATGTCCTGATTTTTGTTGGGAGTGTTCTTACGTCTTCCTCTAGCCATCTGGTTATTTATAATCCTCACTGTTTGTTCCTCGAGATTGTAGTTCGGGCTATGAACCTCTCTTTCTATTTTCTAGACTGTTTTTTCAGGAAGATGAGTGAGGTTCACTGCTTTGGGAGTGTGCGTTGTGGTTTCAGTTTTGCCTAAGTAAGGAATGTGACGCTGGCGCTATTTGCGTGCGCTTTTAGCGGGTGCAGTGTGCATGTGCGGATTCTCTGACTATTGCAGTTGCCTGCAAGCCACTATTATGCAGTTCTGACTGAGAGCCAGGGATTGTTTGCCTGGATTACACTGGTGGACCCACAAGGCAGGAACTTCAATGTTGGGGTCGCTATCCCAAGAATCCCTATGATGCTCACACTAGGGGTGTGGGTGGCAGGGATCTCGTCTGGTTGCTTCTGTGGAGAGGCCCTGGGTCTGGGGCAATCTCTCCCTAGAAGGCTCACTCACTCTCTTGCAGGACCAGTTGGAATGCACAGGGGTTCCCCTTGCTCACTACTCTCTGTTTTGGTCCTGCTTCGGAAGTGCACGAGTAGGCTAACAGTCAGCTCTGTGACACTGTGGCCGCAGGACTCGGTGTTCACCTTTCCTGTGTGCTGCCTCTTTGTCTTTTCCCTCTGCCAGGAGGGGTTATATTGACTGGTCCCTGGGTGGCGCGGGAAAGAGTTAGGTTGAGTGTACTCAATCCCAGATCCCAGGCCCAGATCTCTCTGCCAGAAGCAGCCTAGTGGTAGAATCTATGTTTGCTGATCCTAAGAGAGTACCAGGTATGGTTGAGTGTCCTCAGATCCAGAGCTTGGGTTTCTCTGCTAGGGGCCGCTGGGTGAGCTGGAGAGAGGGTGCTGTGTCCTTGGCAGGCTGCCTCTCTGTGCCCCTCTGACCTTCCCCTCTGCTAGGGCAAGCTTATGGAGGTGCTCTCAGGGGAGTGCCAGCAGGGGTTGGGGCTTCTCAGTCGGAGGATCCTGAGCCCTGAACCAGCATTTCTCTGCCAGGGGTCGCGGGGGGGGGGGTTTACCGGTGATAGAACTTGCTGCTAGGCCTTATTGCGCTGTATCAAGGAGAATCTCAGGACGTGTAGAATGACCACAGTCCCAGATCCCGAGCTGTAGTTTGTTTTCTAGGAGCAGCCAGCAGCACTGGAGTTCCGGCACTGTGAAGCCGCTGTGCGCCTCTTTATCCTTCTGCTCTGCCACAGCAGAGTTATGGCGGCGTTTGGGGCAGTGCCCGAAAGGATTGGGTTTTCTCAGCCCCGATCTCGGGTTGGGGTACAGACAATGTGGTCTGTGGCAGATTCTGCTGGATGCCTCCTGCCTCCTCCGAAGAGGGAGTAGGGATTTTGAGCTGGGCGCGCAGCTGCTCTCCGTGCGTGGCAGGAGCTCAGTTGTGATGGCAGCAGGTACCCGTGGTCGGAGAGACCTTCCAGGGAAAGACTGGGTGACCCGTGACCAGTCTGGCAACTTTCCTTCCCTGTGGGGTTTTTTTTGCATCTGGGACTCTCAGTCTCAGGCACCCTTGTGTCCCCCAATCAGCCTGGGAAAGTGATCGGGACATGCAGGCTTGCGGCACCAGTCCGAAGACCCAAAGCCCGCATTAGGTGGGTTCTCTTCCGGGTTCTGGCTGGGCAGCCGAGAGTGGACCTGACCGATTCCCACGCCATGGGAGCCTCCCCTCACCTGGGAAACACGGTAGTTGTTGTTTTAGGGCCCAGAGTTCAGTCTCCTGGTGGCTGCAGAGAGTGTGTTGTCCCGCTTTTCAGACAGTGTTCTCCCGGCGCCGCCAACTTGGCCTCCTCCCTCATCTGTTTCTATGCTCCCTTCATACCCAAGGCCTTCACTTTCCTTTCAAGTGTATTCCAACTACCACCTCTCTTCTCTATGTAGCTTCTGTGAATCTGAACCAACTGTTCTTCCACCCCACTCATCAAAGTTTCACCTCTATTTACATTTTGTGAGATTATCAGATTCCTAATGAGAATAATTACTCTGTAGCATTAACTTCTATTACTCCACCTTAAGGATATTTCCTCTAGTGATGGAAATTAAAGGCTACAGAGATTTTAATTTTTCATCTATGGGCCTCTCACCCTTCAACCATTGGTAGCTATAAATTTTTATAATGTTCTGTTCTCTGCAAGCTTGAGTAATAATTCACATGTGTAAAATAACTCCCAGTGCAACAAACAGAGCACCATCATGTTTCACATACGCAAAAAAACCAATGAGATATGGGATGAGGCTCATAAGTGCTAAACTATGATGCAAATGTACAGTCAAAGTAAAGGAGTATCTGTGCAATAAGCAGAATTGACATTCAAACCAAGTTTCCTAGAGGAGTTGGAGCTAAGGACTCACAAACATCAGTTTGCATTAATTGTGTGTGTGTTCATGGCATTCAACAATACCATAAGGAAGAAGATGAGTAGAGTAGAATATTGTGTCAGTCTATAGGGAGAGTAGCGTGTGTTTAAGTGAGAGAGAAAGAGAGAGAGAGAGAGAGAGAGAGAGAGAGAGAGAGATGAAAGAACCTGGGAGCATTTAACTGTAGGGGATCTATAGAAGAAAGAAATTTGTGCCAGAATTGCCATGAGAAAAGTAAAATAAAGGAAGTGAAAAATTAAAAAATAAAAGACAAGATCTTAGAAAAGTAAAATAAAGGAAGCCAGGATGAAACAGCATCAGCATTTCCACTCATGGTCCTACACTACAAAAGGGCACTCATCTGAGGATATGTTATTTCTACCTAAACATGTTACATAGCCAAAAGTTGAGATACTCTTTCCTGAACAACTGTTAGGTTGTAATTTCTTACTCTGTATTTCTGAAAATTGAATTGTAGGCCTTGAGAGAAAAGGTAAACTCAATAATATGAAGTGCATGCCAAGTAAAAATGAAGACAGACTGCCAGTTTTCCTTTAAAAAACTCAAAGAAGAAAGGCAGGAGATGCATGTTAGCAGAAAAATATGACAATAAGTCAGAATTGCAGGCTGAGACCTATTTTTTAAAAAACTTCTTACCCTATAATTTACATGATTACGATGCTTTTTGCTTATTAAATGTTAGCAAACTAGCTTTTTGTTTTCATGTGGTAATAGTTCTGTCTAGAATATGGAGCAAATATAGTGACACCTAGAAAGAGTTATATCTAACTCGATATTGAATATGAACAGAAACGTATTAATCTATTGTTATCAATTCATCATCTTCAGACAATTTCCTGTTGTTAGAAGTGACTAGGAGGTTTGAGGAGATGGATAGAAAGGGATCAGAAGGAGCAGGCAGAAAGAGCAAGCTATTCTCTCTTATGCATGCATGCTCTCTCTCTCTCTCCTACCTCTCCCTTCCTCCTTCCCTCCTTCTCTCCTCTTCTTTCCCATCTCTTCTCTTCACAGAGAATTCACTACAGAATAAACAAGATTTTGATGCCTCAATAGTGTAATATCTTAAGGTGGTGCATACCTATAATTACAGCGTTCTGGAGGCTTGACAAGAAGATTGTCATGAATTTGAAGCCAAGGTTGGCTACACAGTGGCAGTTAGGTTAGGGTACAGAGTGAGACCCTTTCTCAAAAATACACACAGGGGCTAGAGAAATGTGTTGGTGCTCAAAGGTACTTCCTACACTTCTAGAGGATATAAATTTAGTTGCCAACACTGTTGAAAGTTGGTCTGATGTCTGTTACTGGCACTCAAGATCTGGTTACATCTATCCTTGTTTTGTAAACTTAAGAAATACCTGATCAGTTGGTTAGACAGCAAGGCAGGTCAGAATGGGGTAGGCATAGCTAAGGTTCTCAGGCTGGGAAAGGACATGAAAATCATGAGAGACTGACAGATGGACAAGAAAAGAGAAAGAAGGAGGACAGACACCATGATGGGTCAACATGGAGAAGGAGCCACATGAGCAAGGAGGAAGAACTCTGAGGATGTCATGGGTGGAGAAAACAGCAAGATGAAAGTGTAAGCAAGTATAACATTATGAATGGAAGGTATACCAGGTGAGGATGATTAAGATGGATGGTACTGGATGGGGAGATAAGAGGTGGATGTTGAGGCTATTGAGAGAGCATAAGTGAAATAACTGCCCAGCCCAAGGTCAATAGTGCAATTAAGAAATCTAACAGGTGTCTTATTATTTGTGATAGCGGGTTACATAATTATAGGGATAGTAATAAACATATAGCCCAACATTCATTTTTTTTTTAAATTTACAACAACACAACAGCCATGTAACAAAGCTCATAAGCACCTGTAATTCAAGCTCCAAAGAATCTGATACTCTCTGGCTTCTGAGGGCACCCCCAGAAATGTGTCATATACTCAGAGTAATATATTGATGATGATGACAGGTATTTAAAACACAACAACATTCTCTGAATAATAAACATAGTTTTATTTAATGTCAAAATATTATTGTAAGAACCTAAAGTAGAGTACCAGCATATTGCTTTTAACCATAAAGTTATGTACCCCCAGTAATCAGTGATGAAAGAAAGTTTCCAAGTACTTTTGAATCAAAGGGAGAGTTATCCAAAAGTAAGTCATAGCCCTGAAGAACAATCAAGCTTTAACCTGATGTTCTAAAGAAATATTTTCTTATTGTGCTGGATGTTTTTATGTCAACCAGACACCAGCTACAGTCATCAGAGAAGAGAGAGCCTCAATTAAAAAAAAAATGCCTCCTTTATATCAGGCTGCAGGCAAGCCTGTGGTCATTTTCTTCATTAGTTATTGATGGGGGAGGGCCCAGTTTATTGTGTGTGGTGTCATCTCTGGAATGGTGGTCCTGGGTTCAATAAGAAAGCAGACTGAACAAGCCATGAGGAGCAAGACAGTTAGCAGCACTCCTCCATGTCCTCTGTATCAACTCCTGCCTCCAGGTTCCTACCCTGTTTGAGTTTCTGCCCTGACTTCTTTCCATGATATGCAGTAATGTAGAAGTATAAACCAAATAAAATCTTTCCTTCCCAAGTTGCTTTGGTCATGGTGTTTCATCACAACAGTTGTAACCCTAAGACACCTATATTCTTTCTGTACACCATGATTATTTTAACTTTGTTTAAAATATATTAATGATTAGCAGTACATATTTATGCTTGATTTAGCTTGTACCACTACTCACTTTTTCCCAATAACTTCTGTAGAAATGAGAAGTATAATATTTGATACAATTACATGGGATGTGGCTTCTCTGACCTGCATATTATACCAAATCATCACAAAATAAAAAAAAATGTGAAATTATTGACACCCAATGGCTTCTGGCTCTGTCATCTTCTCAGGCAGTTCAAGACTCTCTATTTCATGCAATAAAACTCTAATACATAAGCCAACACTGAAAGTTCAGGAAGTCTCATACAAAAGCATCCATGAAATCATGGGAGCCATCTGCAGCATCACCAAGACTGTCTACATCAGTGGTTCTCAACCACTGATGAGTCTCGACCCTTTCACAGGTTGTTTATAGGATATTTGCATTCCAATTCATAACAATAGAAAAATTACAGTTATGAAGTAGCAACAAAAATTCATGACTGAGAGTCACCACAACATGAGAAACTGTGTTAGAGGGTTGCAGCATAACAAAAGGAGAGAACCACTGGTTTATACATATAGGGGAAAGATTGGGGGGAAAAACCTATAACTTTTAAACATGAACATAATTGGTACCCTAAGATAAGACCAGTAAATCATACTGATGTCATCTATTACCCAACCCCCAGAATTGCAAGAGGTTTTGGATCACTGACAAACATACATGCTGATCTTATATAAAAGTATCAACTACCTACAACATCTGGTTACCTAGGCAAAGTAGCATTTCAGGAATGGAGGATAATGGTCATTGAGAGGACTCCAGACTTGTTACCAAGCCTGACAACCTAAGAAAAGGCACTAACTCCCAACATGGTCTTCTGACATGCACTCTAACATGCGCGCGCGCACACACACACACACACACACACACACACACACAAATGCATTTAAAAAATGGAGGTTAAATTCAATATAAACATCTTGGTGTTTAAGATATCTTTTAAGGACCAGTCATGTCTACACAAAGACATCCACAATTTCAGTCAAAATGGAAAACATGGGCCCCATGGTCTTGAAATAACTGGAAGACAACCAAGCAGCCACTGCCCAGGCCCGCAGCTCCAGGCAGGCAGGTTCCATAACAACCAACAAATATGTGATGGAGAGAGTTGGAGGGATGGTGTACAACAAGCCTGAAGCTTATTCATATGCACACTCAGCCTCTAAAACCTACTGCCTAGCCAAGGGATTCTCCTGGCTCTGTGCCCAAGATAAGGAAGGTTCATTTTCTGGATTGAAGCTCCTTGAAGGACCACTGTAGTCCACCAGAGAACATGTTGGTGTCAATGGTCCATGCTGCTGCCCCACACTACGATGAAGCCTGAGATCCATGGAGGTATATGTAGTCTGGACCACATCTCAATGATGTCCTCAGGCTGAGACTCGTGGTCAGGGCAGGTCAGTGATCATGATGGAGCCAGGGTCCTTGTTCTTGTTTGAAGCCCCTGTTACCACTGAAGCTCATGGGGATGGCTGGGGTTAGGGCTGTTGACTAAAACCATGTTAATGTCCATGCCAGTAGAGCTGGTCCCACCCCTCACAGAAGGGATGACCCCTCCCCTAGGTGGCATTTGAATGGCTACAGCACCTGGAATGCAGGAGAGCTGGCCCCATCTCTCACCAACCCACTGCACTGCAGTGCAGGCAGTGTCATGAGCATGGGAGACCTAGTTCTGTCCCACTCTGTCCACCACATGATTCTGGCATGATTTCTGGCATGGATGCAGTCAGTAAATGACTCATCCTTCATTTGTGGAGGCTATTTGCTAGATATTTGACTATGATCCAGTGAATATGTGGACTCTTTTTTTGAGGTGAAAGGTCATGAATGTGCAGGGGGAGGGGGAAGGAGGAAGGAGGAAGGTGGACATGGAAAGACTGGGAAGTGAGGATGATGGAGTTCATGATATGAGAGTCCCAAATAATCAATAAAAAAAGAAATGGATCCTGTGACATTACCTCCTGCAAAGCATGTGTTATGACCTGGCAAGGCAATCAAGAGGAAATTATTAAAAATATGGATTTTCACAATCTCATTTAGGTAATATCTACCATGCCAATGATGAACTGCTTCCTCAAATATCTGTCAGAGATTTGAACAAATCAACAAATGAACAAATCCTTTAGTGTCTACAATAGATGTAACTATTATTATACCTTGTATTATTAGAACTACATTTCAAAAATGTATTAATCTGTCAAAACATAAGAAAATATATTAACTTTCTAGTTAACACTAAGATTAGCACCATTGCAGAAAATATCTCCCTTATAGAACACACTACCAGAGGAAAATCCTTTGCTTAATCTATCATTCAAAAATCTATGTACATATTCATCCTATAGTAAATAATAAGGAAATAGTAAGTAAAACATAGGTGTGATATTATATAGTCAGTATTAACCAATTGGAAATGTTTTTTACTTCCAACATGACAATATTAACCAGTATGATGATGGTTTTTATTGGTTGTCAACTGGACTAGATCTAGACTTACTTTGGAAACAATATTCTGGGCATGTCTGTGAGAGGCATCTTAACTAAAGTGGAAAGATCTAACCCAACTTTGGAAGCCACCATTCCATAGGTTGGGTCTCCAAGTGCATGGAAAAAAGAAAGATATTTGGATGAGTACGAGCAGTCAAAAGCCTGCGCTTCCTGACTATGAATGCACTATGATCACACACCTCCTATTGTTCTGCCGTGATGAACTTTATCCATTAGAATGCTAAGCCAAAACAAACCCTTTCTTCCATAAGTTTTGTGAGGTATTTTGTTATATTCATGAGAAAAGTAACTGATATGATTATCAATGTCAAAGTATCAATGACTGAATCAGGGTGCTGCTATTGTCTTAATCCAACCAAGATTATCAGATAAAAGTTTTGTGTTGTAATGAATAAATCTTGTGCTGGTGGGTCAGAAGTCAGGAAAGACCTCAATATCTCATATAAACTGGGTCTAAATCAGACATAAATAACTAAGCAGATTTTACAAGGAATAAAAATTTATGTTTAAGAAAATTTAAAAAATTCATTAGTAGGGCTTTGAGAATTGAATCAGAGGTTAAGACCATTTGTTCTTTTTTGTATTTTTAATTTTTATTTTCCTTAATTACAGTTTATTCACTTTGTATACCCCCTGTAGCTCCCCCCATCTTCCCCTCCCGAACCCACCCTCTTTCCTCCTTCTCCACCAATTCCCCTCCCTGCCAGAGCCAGCCAGCAGAGTCGTACGGTTCTTGAGGATTAAAATTAATAAAATAACACACAGCACACAGGAGGCTTTTTAAAGAAGGTCCGGACTCGACAGCCACAGTAAAAAGCTGCCTTAGCATCATCCCCACGCCTCTAGCAGCAACTCTCCTAGCTGCAGCAAAAACTAGCAGCCATAGCAGCCACTGTCAGTCCCTTGGCAGTAACTGTCGGCCTGTCTTTTTATTGTAACGTTTTTAAGCCACAGTAGAAACATCTCAGAACGATGGGTTAATTTCCACAAGGAGCCTGAGGAAGTGGTGTGATCCTCACAAGCTATCCCACCTGCTGTCACAAAAAAAGGAGATGGACTTGCAAATTCTTTCCTGTCTTTAGTGAAGATCCAGTAAAAGCAGTCTCTCCGCTGAGATTTAAATATCAAAGCAGCTGCCAGAGGCACCTCTCCTAACACCTCCCTAAGTCCACTGATAGGGTAGGTCTTCCTCCCCTTCCTTCTGATCCTAGTCTATCAGGTCTCATCAGCAGTGGCTGCATTGTTTTTCTCTCTAGCCTGGTAAGGCTACTCTGCCCTCAGGAGGAGGTGATCAAAGAACAGGCCAATCAGTTCATATCAGAGACAGTCTCTGCTCCCATTACTATGGAACCCACATGGACACTGAACTGCCATGGGTTATATCTGTGCAAGGGTTCTAGATTATCTCCATGAATGGTCCTTGGCTAGAGTATCATTCTCATAAAAGACCACTTTGCCCAGATTTTTGGTTCTGTTGCTCTCCTTGAGGAGCTCCTGTATTCTCAAGGTCTTACTATCTCCCACTTCTTTCATAAGATTCCCTGCACTCTGCCCAAAGTTTGGCTATAATTCTCAGCATCTGCTTTGATACCCTGCAGGATAGAGTCTTTCAGAGGCCCTCTGTGGTAGGCTCTTGCCCTGTTCCCTGTTTTCTCCCTCTTCTGATGTCCATCCTCTTTGCCTTTCTGAATGGGGATTGAGCATCTTAGCCAGAGTTCTCCTTTTTGATTAGTTTCATTAGATGTACAGATTTTAGCATGTTTATCCTATATTATATATCTAATATCCAATTATGAGTGAGTATATACCGTGTGTCTTTCTGCTTCTGGGGTACCTCACTCAGGATGATCTTTTCCAGTTCCCACCATTTGCCTGTAAATTGCATGATTTCCTTGTTTTTTTTTCTAGCTGAGTAATATTCCATTGTGTAGATAACCCCAATTTCTGTTCTTACAGAACACCAGGCACCACAGTCCTGCAACTATCCAGACCCATGGGATCCGATGCCCTCTTCTGGCCTTTATAGGTACTGCAGATAGAAAACACTGCCCATTTAATTTATGAAAAACATTAGATGAATATGAATCTCTACCTCATCTATGGGTCAATACTACTTGATGTCAAAACAGTTTGGGGTGATATGTATTATTTTCTTTTAGGAGAGGTTTGTGGTTAGCAGACACAGTCATTAAAGTGAGTGGAATCAACAGCATCTTACACCTCTCTACAAGATGAAAACTTCATCAGAAATGGGCTTTACATCATCAGTGATGATGGCCATATCTCGCCATCATGCATGGCTGCATTACCTCTGTCCACTTTAGGAGACAATATTTTCAAAGTTCTCTCATATGTAGTCTATTCATCTGGCAAATAGAACTGAAGTGAAAGAGAAGTTTATAGGTGCAAATTTGAAAACCGGTTGATAAACACCTAACACCTATTTCAAAACATGAAGTTTGCTGCTACATGGGAGTGTGTAGAAAGTATGTAATATGGGCAACTGAGAGCTTTGCCAGCTTCTTATATAACAATATGGTATTTAAAAAACATTATTTTATGTGTGTGACTGTGTTGCATGAATATACATTTGTGTACCACATGTACATCTGATGCTTGAGGAGGCCAGAAGAGACCTGGTACCTGTAATTACAGATGGTTGTGTGTGCTGGGACCCAGAAGAGCAGTGCGTGTTCACAACCACCAAGCCATCTCTAAGCCAAAGTGCACAAAGACGTGTATTATAGAGATGTGTGTTCCTTGAAAGAGTAACTTTCTTTCATTAGTGTAAAAATTGTTGATATGCACCTCAGTCTACTGTTACTTAGAGAAGACTCATCTCTTCAAATGGCCATGTCATTTGAAAACCACAGGTTTCTGTGTATGTGTCTTTATTTTTAGAAGATGTTGCTATTGAGCTATTCACAGGTTTATACTTCACCAAGTACTCCTGAAAATTCTATAGCTAAAGGTATATCAGAGTATTCATGGGCATGGCTATAAATTTTGCAAATGCCCTGATAGAGGATTTGGAAAAGGTGACATTAAAGTTCTCTCAAATGCTAAAGAACTGTTTTCTCTTCCATCAACAGATATTGACAAAGTGACTTTTTCTGAAATTTAAAAAGCTATAGCAATATCTGGACCTAATCATATTCAGAGAAAAAAATGATATAAGTAACAGTGTTGTCCACATGACTGCTGCCTGAGTTATAAAAGCTATCTCAGCTTTTAAGATTCAATTATTTCTTCCAGGACACTGGTATCCTAGAGGGTATTCTAGAAGTATTCTAGATGTCAATAACACCATCCTAAAAGTCTAAACCCTGGCATGTAAAACCCAGTAATGATAAGCAGAAGCCTACTGAGAAGCCCATGTAATTACCCAGAAAAGTCCTCTAACCCTAAGCCTGGAAAACATAATATACACTTGGAAAATACCTAAAAGAGCATGTAATATAAAGAGAAAAAGAGAATAATGAAAATATGCTATCTTTTTTCCATTGTATGTCTTTGGCTTCTTTGTCAAAAACCAAGTGTCTGTAGGTGTGTGGGTTTATCTCTGAATCTTCAGATTGACTCCATTGATCCACCAGTCGGTTTTTATTGCAACACCATGATGTCATGTCTTTATTACTATTTCTCTGTAGTATAGCTTGAAATCAGGGATGGTAAGGCTTCCAGAAGTTCTTTAATGTGAAGGATGGTTTAAGCTATTCTGAGTTTTGGTTTTTTTTTTTTTTCCATATGAGGTTGAGGATTCCTCTTTCAAGTTCTGTAAGGAATTGTGTTGGAATTTTGATGTGGATTTCATTGAATCTCTAGATTTCTTTTGGTAAGATGTACATTTTATTCTGTTAATTCTAAGGATCCATGGCCATGAACAATCTTTCTATCTTCTGATATCTTCTTCAATTTCTTTCTTCAGAGACTTGAAGTTCTTGTCACACAAGTCTTTCATTTGCTTGGTTAGAGTTAACAAGCATCTTCAACAAATGTTGCTGGTCCAACTAGATGTCTGCATGTAGAAGAATGCAAATAGACCAATATTTATCACCCTGCACAAAACTAAAGTCCAATTGGATCATAAACCTCAACATAAAACCAGACACACTAAATCTAAAGTTCAAGGGAAGAACCTTGAACTCATTGGCACAGGAGATAACTTCCTGAACAGAACACCAACGGCTCAGGCAAAAAGAACAACAATAAATACATGGAAACTGATAAACTTTTATAGGACAAAGGACAATGTCAATAGGACAAAATGTCAGCCTACAGAATGAGAAAAGATCTTCATCAACCCTACATCTCATGGATGGTCAATATCCAATATATATATAAAGAACTCAAGAAATTAAACACCACCAAGCCAAATAACAAAATTCAAAAAATGTGGTAGAAAGTTAAATTGAGAATTTTCAATAGAGGTATCTCTAATGGCTGAGAAATAAATGTTCAACATTCTTAGTCATCAGGGAAATGCAAATCAAAAAGAGTCTGAGATTTCATCTTACACCTATGAGAATGGCTAAGATCAAAAACTCAAGTAACAACACATGCTGGAGAGATTATGAAGAAAGGGGAACGCTCCTCTGTTGTTGGTTGTAGTGCAAGCTTGTACAAACTCTTTGGAAATCAGTCTGTCAGTTTCTCAGAAAAGTGCAAATAGTTCTACATCAAGACCCACCTCTATCACTCCTGGGCATATACCCAAGAGATGCTCCACCATACCACAAAGACACTTGCTCAATTATGTTCATAGCAGCATTATTTATAATAGCCAGAAACTGAAAACAACTTAGATGTCCCTCAACCAAAAAATAGATTTTGTAAAAAAGGTACATTTGCACAATTGTGACACTACCCAGCTATTAAAAACAAGGACATCAAAATCTATAGGCAGATAGGTAGAACAAGCAAAGATCTTTCTGAATGAGGTAACATAGATTCAGAAAGACACACATGGTATGTACTCACTTATAAGTGGATGTTAGCCATAATGTACAGGAAAATTGTGTTACCGTCTCCAGAGCTAATGGCTGGCTCTTTGGCCTCCCCACCCCCCAAGGGAGGAGCAGTCCTGTTAGGCCACAGAGGAGAGCTTTGCAGCCAGTCCTGAAGATACCTGATAAAACAGGATCAGATGAATGGGGAGGAGGTCCCCCCTATCAGTGGACTTGGCAAGGGGCACGGTGGAGATGAGGGAGGGAGGGAGGGACTGGGAGGGAATGAGGGATCGGGACACGGCTGGGATACAGAGTTAATAAAATGTAACTGATAAGAAAAAAATAAAATACAAAAAAAAAAAGAAGCTAAGTAACAATAAGGACACGGAGGATGTTTAATGTTCATTCAGAGGGGAAAATAAAATCGACATCCAGAGTAGATGAAAGGAGGAAAGGTGTGGGAGAGGAGTTGGGAGCTGAACAAGAGTGGGTATCAGGTGTGAGGAGAGTATGGGGGGAGAGGGCTGGGAACAAGAATGTAAATCAGTGTGGGAATCTCTGGGATATGGGAAGCACTGAGGAGGATTCTAGAGGCTTGGTCCTAGCTGAGACTCCCTAGCAGCAGGGGATGTAAAGCCAGAGGTAGGCACCTCCTATAGCCAAGCTGGACTTCTAGTGGAGGGAGAGCACACCCAAAATTTTTCTTGCCTACAAGAAGGGTAGGGAAAAGATGGGGCAAACTTGAGAAAGTGCCAACCAAAACTGCCCCAACTTGAGACCTACTCCATGGGAGAGAGCCAATACCTGACATTGTTAATGACACTGTGCTATGCTTGCACACAGTAGCCCAGCATAACTGCTCTTCGACTTTGTTGGCTGTCTCTAGATCCCTTTCCCTTAGCTGGGCTGCCTTGTCTTACCTCAGTGGGAGAGAAAGAACTTAGTACTGCTACAACTTGAGGTGTCAGAATGGGTTGGTACCCATGGGGGCCTCACCTTCTCTGAGGAGAAGCAGAGGGAAAATAGGGAAGGACAGTGTGAGGGTAGAACAGGAAGGAGATGAGGGAGGGTGCTGTGAACAGTCTGTAAAATAAATAAATGAATAAGTAACTAAATGAAAAAAAGAAAATTATGCAATGTCTGTAAACCAATATGTGCTGCTATATGGTTTTTGTTTGGTTTGGTTTGATTTGATTTGTTTTGGGGACTTTTGTTTCATTTTGTTTTGTTTTTTTGAGACACGATCTCAGTCCAGCTGACTTGTATGTAACTCTGTATAAATCATGCTGGCCTCAAATTCAAAGAAATATTCTGCCTACTCAGTGACTGGATTAAAGAAGATCTCCACCATTCACAGCAGATGTAAGTATTAATAGTATTATAAAGGGACTGCAGAGATTTCTCAGTGGTTCAGAGTCCTGGTTGCTCTTCCAAGGGACCTATCACCTACTCAGAAGCTCACAGCCACCATAACAACAGTTACAGAGGATCTGGAGCCTTCTTCTGGCTTCCATAGGCATCATGCACACATGTGGCACAAAGACCTGAAGTGCAGGTGAAACATGTGTATATATAAAATAAAACAATATTTAAATAATATTATGAAGCCCAAAGTAACTACC
Source organism: Psammomys obesus (assembly GCF_907164565.1). Classification (NCBI taxonomy): domain Eukaryota; kingdom Metazoa; phylum Chordata; class Mammalia; order Rodentia; family Muridae; genus Psammomys; species Psammomys obesus. The sequence continues at coordinate 576,045 of NW_026594184.1, read as the reverse complement.
TGTAGTGGTTTGAATGAGAATGGCTCCCATAATCTCATATATCTAGTTGGTGTAAGTGTTTTGGAAAGAAAGATTGAGGTGTTGCCTTGTCAGAGAAGCTGTGGTTTTGCTGGAGGAGGTGTATCACTGGAGTTGGGCTTTGAGGTTTCAAAAGCCTAGGCCAAACCCAATCTCTCTCTCCTCTCTCTCTCTCTCTCTCTCTCTCTCTCTCTCTCTCTCACTTTAATCTCTCAGTGTTTCTTTTTCTCTCTCTACCTCTGACTTAATACTCAGCTACTGCTCAACCACATGTGTGCTGGCTGCCATGTTTCTTTTCATACGTTGCCTTGATCATGGTGTTTCTTCACATCAATGGAAAAGTAAGTTAGACAATGTCTTCACATATGGATTTGCAATAGAAGTGGCAGGTGACATGACAGAGAATGAAAATATCAAGGAAAATTCAAATAGTGTGGGTAATGAAAAGATGTCAAAGTGACCTCTCAACAACTGGTATGAACTGGAAAGACACACAGGAGCCAGGGTTTTCAGAAAATAAAATCAAGGACAAAGAGAGTTCACCTGGAAATGATGAGAAAGGACATGGTAATGAGATATCCCATTTTTCATCAGGTATGATTGACATGGCAGATAATAACATTGTACTAGAATGAGATTATAAATCAACAACAAAACAAGTGACAAAGACAGCAAAAGTTCATTCGATAAAGATGTACTTTTGGAATTAGCAACCTCGGAAGAGCAAATTGAAAAAAAGAATACATTCTCCAATTTAAAAAGTTACATGTGACAAAAAGATTCTTGTATCATAAACATGTCTAAAATTTCACTTTATAGAAATGTTTTTTAAGGATCAAATAGATAATTCAAATTATTAGATTCCTATAGATGTTAAAGTTACAGATGGTACAGCCAGCTTTTAATTTCTAATTATCGAAAGGCTTTGTCCTTAAAGAGAACAAAAACTGATACAGATTAAAAGTAAACCTAGCAAGCCAATCAATCTCCAGGACATTGTTTAATTATCTAGGAAAAAAAATCTCAAAAATAGTTGAATAGGTTATTTTTCTCCCTCTCCAGGTATATAGATGATACATATCAAAATGTAAATGGTGATATAATAAACCAACAGGAGCTCTTGGAGGCAGCAATAAAATGGATTGATCCCCTGTTAGGTACTTTTCAGATGCTCAAAACATTGACCACATATTTTGAAGATTATTTTCCTTGTGTGAATATAAATTTTCATCAGTTCATAAAATACCTCGAAGCAGAAACAACTATCTGTAGATTAAGCACCATATGAAATGAAAAAGAAAGATTGTGGATAAAATCCTATCTGTGCCTCAGGCACCACCTATGACCAACATACCTTCAGACGAGATCCTTTAACTATTCAAACATCATTAGGTGACAAAACAGTGGTCCATAAGGTTGTTAAATCTCACCTCTGTATGCAATATTTTTCAGGGTATGGATCCCAAGGCCACATTTGTTATCATACAGATAATAATAGTGAAAATTTAGCAATTCCATCTAAGCTTTCTCAGTTGTTATGAGGCTCCAAGTTTGGTATGTTTCCCTCTAGAATTAAAGGAGTAGTTAAGAAATATTCAAATACTGCTCCCAAGATACTTTTAAAGGGTGTCCACAATTTTGATGACATGCCATCAATCATGGGCCATGAAGTTTTAGAACATTTATTCTTCTTTAAACAATTTTCTCAACACTGAAACAAAAGAATAACATGTACAGAGAAGTAGGTTTCCTTCAAATAAATTCAATAAAATAATTGTGGCAGAAATCTGCAAAGATGAATATATGTTCGTATAATGTGTGGAATACGTTTATCCTCATGATAATGCAATTATTGAATCAGTGGTTCAGACCTACTCTCACAATTTAGATCTCAAGAGAAAATAGAATATTTCAAAACTGTAGTGGTCACAGGTCCTTTCCAAAATTAGAGCTAAAATTTATGTGTGTGATGAAGTAGCCAGAAATCAGTTGCAAATATGTGTTTAACTCTGTATTAATGTACTAAATTAGACAGCGTTGTGGAAATACACATAAAGGCATTTTTTAAACAAATGAAGAATCCTAAATTCATTACAACTTTACAAATTATCTTTTAACATAATAGAAGAAATTATTATAAAATATTTTATTAAAAATTTTCAAACAATATATTTTTATCACAGTTTGCCCTCTCCCAACTCCTCCCTGATCCTTCCTGTGGGACTCTGCTGGTTAAGATCCAAGTCTGGCCTTTCTCCATAGCCTCTGTACTTGGTCTGAAATGGTGGACTCCCTTTATCAGCAGGGTGCTACCTGAACTCTAAAACCTGTAAGGAATATTATATATTCTCAGGGAAGATTACAGGCCCAACCCTTTCCTCATAAGAAGCTTAATCAGCAAGCACCTGGGGAGTCCTGGAAATACCTCACCCTTATTCTAAGGAGATCTTAGCTTTAAGCAAATGACCTTCAATTGTACCTGGAGATCCCCCCCCCCCAGGATAATTAAGTACTTTGTTCTCCTTCTTGTGATAAGAACATGCTACTGCATGTAAATGAGGTACTGTAGCATTATACCCCCATGGAATCAAACACATTCACCCTTGAAACCCCTACCACTGCCAAGGATTATAAATGCCTAATTTCACACAAAATAAAGGTGCTGCATGATACCGTCACCTTTTCACCTTGGCCACCTGAGAATTGTCATTTATTCTGGGGGAGGTAAGGCTCCCCTCCTCCATGTAAATTCACCACTGAACCCCAGGGGCGTGGCTGCCAGACATGCTGGTTGTAGCCTGGCCAAGCATCATGGGCGCACTGACTACCAGGAAAGTACCCTCCTGGCTTGGACCCTCACCTGATCTCTCTTCTAGCCTGTTTAAGGTGTCCATCTGTATCCTCTGCCATGCTTAGCACAGCAGCTAAACCGAGGATCTAAAACACTTTGGGATCATCATAGACTTTGGAACACCTGAACTTCCATTGCTGTCTGATATCAGCAATTTTATTTTCATTGTAATACTCAGTGAAAAACTCTTTCCACACCCTGGTCTCTGCCTAAAGTGCTCTATCCATTCCTGAGAGAAAGGAAAACCTTGATCTTGGGGTTTTTTTTTTTTTGTTTGTTTGTTTGGAAGCCAACAACCACATCACAAACTACCACTTCTTCCTAGCCATCTGAGTCTGAGAATCAGGGCCCTAAAGGCTGCCTTACCTCAGATATTGAAGGCCTTACCAAATTCATAAGAGAAATGAAAAACATGTACCCAGTATAACTTAACCCTTAACCCCTTATAACTTCTGGGAGGGCCTCAAACCATTGGCCCCACCCACCCCTCTTCCCCTAAACCAACAACCTAGCTGTTCAATGGACTCCATGATAGAAGTAGATAACTGGTTCACCTTTACCATCCCCCAACACATTCTCTATTCTATTTCCCACCAAAGTGGAGAGAGTGGTCCCTGCTTCTCCTTCCCCTAGGCAACAATGCCTTACCCTTCTGACATCCACCAAAAAAATAAGAGAAGCCGAGAAACTCCATGGCTTCTCAACTCCCACCCTCTACCACTCAACAGGTTTGCAGTCTCCATGATTCTGTTGCAAAAACAAAACAAAAGTCCTCAAATTAAAACCCTGGTGAACTTTGCATCTCCTACTTATGACACCAATTGGGAGACAGAGTTTCAGGAATGCCAAGCATTCCCAGTTAGACCATCTCTCTAGTTTACATACCAAGTTGCAGATTTAAAAGGGCTCAGACAGGCAGTAAGTAAGATGGCATCCGGATACATTGGACAAAATCTCTTACAGAGCTGGATTGCCATGTTAAATATGTCAAAAAATTAGCAAGATATTTGTCACTCCTTATCCAACCCACTCTATCTACAGTGAGAAGTCTACCTTTTTTATTTTATTTTTTATATATTACAGTTTATTCATTTTGTATCCCAGCTGTAGGCCCCATGGTCATTCCTTCCCAACCCCAACTTCTCTCCCTCCCTCATCTCCTACCATGCCCCTTCCCCAGTCTACTGATAGTAAAGAAACTCCTCCCCTTCAAGCTGACCCTAGCCTATCATGTCTAATCAGGATTGTCTTTCAAAGTCTTCCTCTGTGGCCTGGTGAGGCTGCTCCCCCTCAGGGAGAGGTGATCAAAGAGCCAGTCACTGAGGTCATGCCAAAGACAGCCCCTTTTCTCCTTAGTAGGCAGCCCATTAGGAGACTGAGCTGCCATGGGATACCTCTGTGTGGAGGTTTTAAGTTATCTTCATGAATGGTCCTCGGTTGGAGTATCTGTCTCAGAAAAGACCCTTAGGCCTAGATTTTTTGGCTCTACATGTAGTTCTCCTTGTAGAGCTCTAAACCATTCCAGGTCTTTCCATCTCCCTGTTCTTTCATACGATTCTCTGCACTCTGCCCTAAGTTTGGCTATGAGTCTTAGCATCTGCTTTAGTACCCTGCTGGGTAGAGTCTTTCAGAGGCCCTCTGTGGTAGGCTCTTAACTTGTTCTTTGTTTTCACCTTCTTCCGATATCTATCCCATTTGCTTTTCTGAATGAAGATTGTGCATCTTGCCTAGCATCCTTTTTCTTGCTTACCTTCTTTAGGTGTACAGATTTTAGTATTTTTATCCTAAATTATGTGTCTAACATCCACTTAAAAGTGAGTATATACAATGTGTGTCTTTCAGCTTCTGGGATAGCTCTGATACTTCACTAGGATGATCTTTCCTAGTTCCCACCATTTGCCTGCAAATTTCATGATTTTCTTGTTTTTAATTGCTGAGTAGGCACCTGGTAGCATCAGCTATCCCCTGCAAGCTGATGTAGCAAATTTAATATCTGTCAAAATAGACTTCAAAACAAAACTAGTCAAAAAAGATTGGAAAGGATACTATATTCTCTTCATAGTAAAATTCAACAACCAAGATGACATCTCAATTCATCAATGCCCCAAATATTAGAGCACCCTGTTTGTAAAAGAAACTCTACTACAGCTTATTTCATATATTGATCATCACACACACTAATAGTGTGAGACTTCAATACTGCACTCTCACCAATTGACAGGTCAGGCAGACAAAAACTAAACAAGGAAACATTGGAGGTGACAGACATTTTAACCAAATGGACTTAACAGATATCTACAGAACATTCCACCCAAACATAAAAGAATATAGCTTGTTCTTTGCACTTAATGGAACATTCTCCAAAATTAAACACATACTCAGTCATAAAGCAAATCACAACAAATACAAGAAAATTGCAAAAACTCCCTCATTCTAACAGACTACATGATATGGAAGAGAGAATCTCAGACATTGAAGACAAGATAGAAGAAAAAAAATCTTAATACTTATGATCTTGTATTCAGTTTTCAAGTAGTTCATTGAGTATTTTTGCATCAATGTTCATAAGGGAGATTACCCTGGAATTCTCTTTCTTTGTTGGGTCTTTGTGAGGTTTAGGTACCAAGGTGACTGTGGCTTCATAGAATGAGTTTGGTTGTATTCCTTCTGTTTCTATTTTGTGGAATAGTTTGAAGAGTGTTTGTGTTAGCTCTTCTTTGAAGGTCTGGTAGTATTCTGCACTGAAATCATTTGTCCCTGGGCTTTTTATGGATGGGAGAGTTTTGATGACAGCTTCTAATTCCTTAGGGGATATATAACTATTTAATTGATTTACCTGGTCTTGATTCACTTTGGTAAGTGGAATCAATCAAGAAAATTGCCCATTTCATTTAGATTTTCAAAATTTGTGGCACATAGCCTTTTGAAGTATGACCTAAGGATTGTTTGGATTTCCTCAGTGTCAGTCATTATGTCCCCCTTTTCATTTCTGATTTTGTTGATTTGGATAGTGTTTCTCTGCCTTTTTGTTAGTTTGGCTAAGGGCTTTTCTATCTTATTGATTTTTCTCAAGAACCAGCTCTTGGTTTCATTGATTCTTTGAATCGTTTTATTTGTTTCTAATATAATGATTTCAGCCCTGAGTTTGATTATTTCCAGCCATCTACTCCTCTGGGGTGTGTCTGCTTCCTTTTTTTTTTTTCCTATGGCTTTTAGGTGAGCCATTAAGATGCTTGAATGAGATGTTGCAAATTTCTTCATAAAGGCACTTAGTGCTATGAGCTTTCCTCTTAGCACTGCTTTCATTGTGTCCCATAAGTATGGGTATGTTGTGCCTTCATTTTCATTGAATTCTAGGAAGACTTTAATTTCTTTCTTTATTTCTTCCCTGACTCAGCTGTCATTGAATAGTGAGATTTTCAGTTTCCAAGTGTGTTTAGGCTTTTTGCTATTTCTGTTGTTGTTGAGGTCCAGCATTATTCCATGGTTGTTATATAGGATAAAAGGAATTATTTCAATCTTCTTGTATCTGTTGAGGCTTGCTTTGTGACCAACTATATGGTCTATTTTGGAGAATAGAGGTACTGAGAAGTACTCATGAGGTACTGAGAAGAAGGTAAATTCTTTTGTGTTTGAGTCAAAGTTCTGTAGATATCTGTTAGTTCCATTTGCTTCATGACCTCTGTCAGAGTCATTGTTTCTTTGTTTAATTTCTGTTTTGCTGACCTGTTCTTCGTTGAGAGTGGGGTGTTGAAGTCTCCCACTACTAATGTGTGTGGATCTATGGATGGTTTCAGTTTTAGTAATGTTTCTTTTACAAATGTGGGTGCCCTTGTTTTTGGGGCATAGATGTTCAAGATTATCATGTCTTCATGGTGGAATTTTCCCTTGACTATAACATGAACTTCCCCATCTCTTTTGATCAATTTTGATTGAAAGTCTATTTTATTAGATATTAGAATGGTTATTCCTGCTTGCTTCTTTGGTCTATTTGTTTAGAAAACCTTATTCCAGCCCTTTACTCTTAGATAATGTCGATCTTTGTCACTTAGGTGTGTTTCTTGTATGCAACAGTTTGTTGGGTCTTGCTTATGCATCCATTTTATTAGTCTTTCTTTTTATTGGATAATTGTGTCCATTGATGTTGAGAGAGATTAATGACCAGTGGCTGTTAGATCTTTTGATATAGATGTTGACTGTGGTAGTGTATTTGTGTGTTTGGCTACTTTCAGTTTTGCTATAGTAAAGTTATTTATTTCCTGGGATTTCTTAGTTTTCGAGGGTTGTACTTTTCCTTCTAGTATCTTCTGTAACACTGGATTCGTGGGTAGGTATTGCTTAAATTTGTTTTTGTTGGTGAATATCTTGTTTTCTCCATCTATGAGGACTGAGAGTTTTGCTATAGTAGCCTGGGATGACATCTGTGTTCTCTTAGGATCTGCATGATATCTGCCAAGGCCCTTCTGGCTTTCATAGTTTCGGTTGAGTAGTCAGCTGTGATTTTGATGGGTTTGCCATTATATGTTACTTGGCCTTTTTCCCTTGAAGCTTTTAGTATTTCTTCTTTGTTATCTATACTTATTGTTTTGATTATTATGTGGCGGGAGGATTTTCTTTTCTGGTCTAATTTATTAGGTGTTCTGTAGACCTCTATAATGCTTATAAGGTCTCTTTTTCAAGTTGGGGAAATTTTCTTCTATGATTTGTTGAAAATATTTTCTGGGCCTTGGAGATGGAAATCGTCTTTTTCTTCTATTCCTATTATTCTTTGGTTTTGTCTTTTCATGCTGTCTTGGATTTCTTGGATGTTTTGTATCAGGAATTTTTCAGTTTTATTATTTTCTTTGGTGGATACATTGATTTCTTCCATTTTATCTTCCACATCTGAGATTCTTTCTTTCATCTCTTGTAGTATGTTGGTTATTCTTACCTCTGTAGTTCCCATTTTCTTCCCTAAGTTCTCCTTTTCCATGATTTCCTCAGTTTGTGTTTTTTTAATGTTTCATATTCTATCCTCGAATCTTGCACCGTTTTATGGATTTTCTTCATCTGTCTGACTCTATTTTCCTTTAATTCCTTCAGCTATTTGTTTGAACATTCTTCAGTTTCTATTATTTCTTTCAGTGACTTAATTATTTTTTCTCTGAAGGTCACAAACTATTTGGCTGCATCTTCCTGTATTTCTATAAGGATGGCTATAATCTGTTTGACTTTATCTTCCTCTAATTATTTATGCAGCTCCTCCATTGCTGGTGGGCATGTGAACTTCTACAACCACTTTGAAAATCAATCTGGTGCTTTATCAGACAATTAAAAATAGTGCTACCTCAAGATCCAGTTATAACACTCCTAGGCATATATCTTAAGGATGCTCAAGTATACAACAAAAACATTTTTTTCAAACATGTTTGTAGCAACTTTATTTGTAATAGCCAGAAGCTGGAAGCAATCCAGATGCCCCTCATTTGAGGAATGGATACAGAAATTGTGGTACATTTACACAATTGAATACTACTCAGCAATTAAAAACAAGAAAATCATGAAATTTGCAGGCAAATTGTGGGAAATATAATAGATCATCCTGAATGAGGTATCCCAGAAACAGAAAGACACATAGGGTATAAAATCACTCATAAATGGTTATAATATAGGATAAGTATACTAAAACCTATACACCTAAAGAAGCCAATTAAGAAGGAGTACTCTGGGTAAGTTGTTCAATATTCATTCAGAAATCAAAGAGGATGGACATCAGAAGAGGGAGAAAAGAGGGAACAGGACAAGAGCCTACCACAGAAGGCCTCTGAAAGACTTTACCTTGCAGGGTATAAAAGCAGATGCTGAGACTTATATCCAACATTTGGGCAGAGTGCAGGGAATCTTGTGAAAGAAGGGAGAGATAGGAAGACCTGGAGAGGACAGGAGTGCCAAGGACCAGCCCCGTCGGCTGCCCCGTGTCAGCGGGAAAATCAGAGAATTCAGATATCAGGAAGGCACAGATAGGCGAAATGACAGAGACCACACCATGTAATGTTGATTTGGATCTTCTGCGCTTTTCTGAAGTCAAGCCAACACTTATATAGTGATTACATAAAGAAGTACCTGAAGTTGACATATTTCCTGGAGCATTCAGACTTTTTACCAACAATACAAAGTTTACATTTTAACTGAAAGAGTAACCTGGTAGAAGCAGTGTCTACAAAAAGTCTTGGCTTAACAGCCTCTTAAGCAGAGCAAACATAGAACTAGTGGTGTTTATGCAGTTTATTGCTACTAATTAGTGAGTGGAAGGCCAGGGGCTGTCATTGCCCTCCGGGAGTTAAGCATTGAGGGAAATTCCTCCTGTTTGTCTTGCTAAGGATTTACAATCTTTCCTTAGAGATAAGATGCTTGAGCTAGCCTGTCTGTGAAACTTGTAGTATGATGTTGGCTATAGGCTTGCTGTATATTGCCTTTACTATCTTTAGGTATGTGCCTTGTATCCCTGATCTCTCCAATACTTTTAACATGAATGGGTGTTGGATTTTGTCAAATGCTTTTTCGGGATCTAAGGAGATGATCATGTGTTTTTTCTCCTTCAGTTTGTTTATGTGGTGAATTACATTGATGGATTTCTGTATGTTGAACCACGCTTGCATGCCTGGGATGAAGCCTACTTGGTCATGATGGATGATATCTTTGATGTGTTCTTGGATTCGGTTTGCAAAGTATTTTATTGAGTATTTTTGCATCAATGTTCATAAGAGAGATAGGTCTGAAGTTCTCTTTTTTTGGATCTTTGTGTGGTTTAGGTATCAAGGTGACTGTGGCTTCATAGAATGAGTTTGGTAGGGTTCCTTCTGCTTCTATTTTGTGGAATAGTTTGAGGAGAAATGGTGTTAGCACTTCTTTGAAGGTCTTGTAGAATTCTGTGCTGAAGCCATCTGGCCCAGGGCTTTTTTTGGAGGGAAGACTGTTGATGAACGCTTCAATTTCTTTGGGAGATATAGGGCTATTCAGTCTTCCTACCTGATCTTGACTTAATTTTGGTAGATGGACTCTGTCAAAAAAATTATCCATTTCATTTAAATTTTCAAATTTTGTGGCATATAAGCTTTTGTAGTATGACCTAATAATTGTACGGATTTCCTCAGTGTCTGTAGTTATGTCCCCATCAACATCAAACTCAATGGAGAGAAACTTAAATCAATCCCACTGAAATCAGGGACAAGACAAGGCTGCCCATTGTTTCCATATCTCTTCAACATAGTACTTGAAGTCCTAGCCAGAGCAATAAGACAACTAAAGAAGATCAAGGAAATACAAATCAGAAAGAAAGAGGTCAAAGTGTCACTATTTGCAGATGATATGATATTATACATGAGCGACCCCAAAGATTCAACCAGAGAACTCCTTCAGCTGATAAACACCTTCAGCAAAGTGGCAGGATACAAAATCAACTCAAAAAAATCAGAAGCCCTCTTGTATACCAAAAACAAAAAGGCTGAGAAAGAAATTAGGGAAACAACACCCTTCATAATAGCCACTAATAACATAATGTACCTTGGTGTGACTGTAACCAAGCAAGTGAAAGACCTGTTTGAGAAAAACTTCAAGTCTGTGAAGAAAGAAATCAAAGAAGATCTCAGAAGATGGAAAGATCTCCCGTGCTCATGGATTGGTAGGATTAACATTGTGAAAATGGCCATCCTGCCAAAAGCAATCTACAGATTCAATGCAATTCCCATCAAAACACCAACTCAATTCTTTACAGACCTTGAAAAAAAAATTCTCAGATTCATATGGAGAAACAAAAAACCCAGAATCTCCAAAACAGTCCTTTACAACAACAGATCATCTGGAGGTATCTCCATCCCTGATCTCAAGTGGTACTACAGAGCAATAGTAATAAAAACTGCATGGTATTGGCATAAAAACAGAAAGGAGGATCAATGGAACCGCATAGAAGTCCCAGAAATAAACCCACACACCTATGAATACTCGATTTTTGACAAAGAAGCCAAAACCATTCAATGGAAAAAAGACAGCATCTTCAACAAATGGTGCTTGTCCAACTGGATGTCTACATGCAGAAAAATCAAAATAGATCCATATTTATCACCCTGCACAAAACTAAAGTCCAAGTGGATCAAAGACCTCAACATAAAACCAGATACTGTCAGAAGAAAGAGTGGGGAACAGCCTAGAACTCATTGGCACAGGAGACAACTTCCTGAATAGAACACCAACAGCACAGGCTCTAAGAGCAACAATCAATAAATGGGACCTCATGAAATTGAAAAGCTTCTGGAAAACAAAGGACACCCTCATCAAAACACAACAACTGCCTACAGATTGGGAAAGAATCTTCACCAACCCTTTATCTGACAGAGGGCTAATATCCAGTGTATATAAAGAACTAAAGAAGCAGAAAAGCAACAAACCAAGGAATCCAATCAAAAAATGGGGAACAGAGCTAAACAGAGAATTCTCAAAAGAGGAACATCGAATGGCAGAGAAACACTTAAAGAAATGCTCAACCTCATTAGCCATCAGGGAAATGCAAATCAAAATGACCCTGAGATTTCAACTTACACCCATCAGAATGGCCAAGATCAAAAACTCAAGTGACAACACATGCTGGAGAGGTTGTGGTGGAAGGGGAACCCTTCTCCATTGCTGGTGGGAATGTAAACTGGTATAGCCACTTTGGAAGTCAATCTCATGCTTTTTCAGACAATTAGGAGTAGTGCTACCTCAAGACCCCGCTATACCACTTCTAGGTATATACCCAAAATTTGCTCAAGTACACAATAAGGACATTTGTTCAACCATGTTTGTAGCAGCTTTATTTGTAAGAGCCAGAACCTGAAAGCAACCCAGATGTCTATTAACGGAGGAATGGATACAGAAATTGTGGTATTTTTACACAATGGAATACTACTCAGCAATCAAAAAGGAGGAAATCATGAAATTTGCAGGCAAATAGTGGGATCTAGAAAAGATCATTCTGAGTGAAATATCCCAGAAGGAGAAAGACAAACATGGTATATACTCGCTTATATAGACTTACAAGATATGATAAACATAATGAAATCTACACATCTAAAGAAGATAATCAAGAAAGTGGACAAGGGCGAAGATGATCAATCCTCATTTAGAAAGATAAATGGGATGTGCATTGAACGTATGACAGGAGTCTACCGCAAAAGGCATCTGGAAGACTCTAACTAGCAGTGTTTCAAATCAGACACTAAGACTCATAACCAAACCCTCAGCAGAGTGCAGGAAATCATATGAAAGAAGGGGAGTTAGTATGATATGGAAAGGATAGGAGCTCTACAAGGACCAAATATATCCGGGCACAGGGTCTTTTCTGAGACTGACACTCAACCAAGGACCATCTATGGATATAACCTAGAACTTCTGTTCGCATGTGGCCCGTGGTAGCTCAGTAACGAAGTAGTTTTCCAAAGTAAGGGGAACAAGAACTATTTCTAACAGGATCTCAAGGGCAGGCTCTTTGACCTCTCCTCCCCCCAGGGGAGGAGCAGTCCTGTTAGGCCACAGAGGAGGACTTTGCAGCCAGCCCTGAAGATACCTGATAAAACAGGGTCAAATGAAAGGGGAGGAGGTCCTCCCCTATTGGTGGACATGGAAAGGGGCAGGGAAGAGACCAGGGAGGAAATGTGGGGTTGGGGAGGGAATGAGGGAGCGGGATACAGCTGGGACACAGAGTTAACAAAATGTAACTAAAAAGAAAAATAAAATTAAAAAAAAAAACTTGTAGTAAAATACAAAACTTTCTGACCTTCTATGTTTGCCTATCTTCTTTTTGCCTCATCATAAATACCTGTGTTTTGTAATGGTTTTGTAGTAGTTTTACTGCAGTGGGAATATTCAGAGCATTTATCCTAACAGATCCTGATTAAACATTTTCTGTAGAAAGCCCTAAAACTCTTGTCCTTTTACTACCTACAGTGTTTTGTTTTTCCACAAGCAAATCCTGATGCTGAATCTGATTTATTACCTCTCTTAAAATTTTATTTTCCTTCTACTCTTATTTGCTAAAGCTTTTAGTGATCTATTAGAAATGTTTCCTTGAATAGTTAGTTGTACTGTTTCAAGAATCATAGAGAAACAGCAAAAAAGGAGCTCATCAATTCCAGTCTTGCATCTGAGAAAGCAGGATTTTAAGAGCACGTCTTATTCAGATAGGTTAGTTTTGCTAGAGACTTCCAGGGAGCCAATTCCCATAGGAAACATGTCTCCTCATCTGTTTATATAATTTTATGCTTGCATAACACATTTTTATGCTACACAGACTGTTTCTGGAGTTAGTGTAGCACAGGAGCACTACAAAAGAACAAAAGAGAGAGCAAAAGAACAAAAAAATATGGGCACAGGGTTCTTTTCTGAGACTGATACTCCAACCAATTTCCATGTACACCCTTGCACAGATGTAGCCCATGGAAATTCAGTGTCCAAGTGGGTTCCCTAGTAATATTAACAGGGATTGTCTGTGACATGAACTGTTTGGCCTGCTCTTTGATCTCACCACCCCCTCAGGAGTGTGCAGCATTACCAGGCCACAGAGGAAGATAATCCAGCCACTCCTCATGAGACCTGATAGAGTAGGATCAGAGGCAAAGGGAAGAAGACCTCCCCTATGAATGGACTGGGTAATGGGCATGAGTGGAGAAGAGGGAGGGAGCTACATGTGGGATACAAAGTGAATAAACTGTAATTAATAAAAATAAAATAATTAAAAAATTAAAGAGGTTATAAAAAGAAATAAAATAAAAAAGTTCAAACAAACAAATAAAAAGAAATCTCAGTCCAAAACACTGAGAAAGCTAATAAACAAACAAACAAACAAACAAAAACCCCAAACAAACCAATAAACAAAAGAAAGAAATCAAGGAGCAAAACATTCAGAAAATCTGGAATGCAATGAAAAGACCAAATCTAGGAATAATAAGAATAGAGGAAGAAGACGAAACCCTGTTCAAAAATACATGAAAAATTTTAAATAAAATAAGAAAAAATTATATATCCTAAAAAAGGTGATGCCTATGAATGTAAATGAGGCATAGAAAACACCAAAGAGACTAGATCAGAAAATAAATTCTCCCACAGTGCATAATAATCAAAACACAAAACTTACAGTAGGTGTGCATGCACACAAACACACAATGAAGAAGCACCGATTAACATATAACAGCAGACCTATAAGAACAAAATCTGACATTTAAGACTCTAAAAGCTCTTAAGAAGGGCCTGAACAGATGTTCTACAAACACTGAGGATCACTGATGTAAATCAAGACTACTACACCCAGAACAAGTTTCAATATCAGTTGATGGAGAAAGAAAAACATTTCACAATAAACTCAGTATCTACCTACAAATTCAGATAAACAGAAGGCAGTTGAAGGAAAACTTCAAAATGAAGTGGTTAACCATACCCAAGAAGAAATAATCCTCTACACCAGCAAATCAAAAGAGGGGAAACACGCACACACACACATACACTACCACAACCACCACCACCATAACAAAAACAACAAGATAACAGGAAACAACAAACACTGCTCATTGATCTCTCTTGATAACAATGGTCTCAATTTGCCAATAAAAAGACACAAAATGGATGTGCAAACAGAATCCATCTTTCTACTGCATACAAAATAACATACCTTGATATCAAGCATACAGATCAACTTCGGATAAAAAGAGCACTAAGATATTCCAATTAAATGGATATGAGAAGCAAGCTGGTGAAGGTATTTTAGTATCTGACAAAATAGACTTAGTACCAAAACTAATCAGGAGACATAGGGAAGGACACTACAAACAACACTACATATTCATCAAAAGAAAAACCCACCAAGAGGACATTTCAATTCTTAATTTCTATGCCCCAAACACAATGGCACAAGATTGTAAAAGAAACACCACTAAAGCTTAAATTACATATTATGTGCTGATTTTAGGAGACTTCAGTACCATATTCTTGCCAATGCACAGGACAAACAGACAAAAATCTGTGTAATATTGCAGCTGAGTGACTGACATTACAAATCAAATAGAGCTAACAGATATCTACAAAACATTCCATCCAAACAGAAAAGAATATACCTTTTTATTCTCAGCATATCAAAGAACATCCTCCAAAACTGACCATATAGGCTATCACAAAGCAAGTATTAACAGACTCAAGATAAAAGACTTGAAAGGGAAGGCACTCCACAATGAGAGAAACAGAACCAAAAAATCTGTGCACAGGGGTCTTTTCTGAGACTGAAACTCCAAACAGGGACCATCCAGGGAGATAACCTAGAACCGCTGCTCAGTTGAAGCCCATGGCTACATCTCCAAGTGGGTTTCCCAGAAAAGGAAACAGAGAGTGTCTCTGACATGAACTCAATGGCTGGCTCCTTGATCACCTCCCTCTGATGGTAGAGCAGCCTTACCAGGCCACAGAGGAAGACAATGAAGGACAATCTTGATGAGGCCTGATAGGCAGGGTCAGATGGAAGGGGAGGAGGACCTCCTCTATCAGTGGACTTGGAGAGGGACATGGGAGGAGATGAGGGAGGGAGGGTAAGAATGGGAGGGAATGAGGGAGGGGGTTACAGCTGGGATACAGAGTGAATAAATTGTCATTAATATAAAAAATTAAAATTAAAATAAAAAAGAAAATTGAAATAATTTCATTCATCGTATCAGATTGCCATGGATTAAAGCTAGATATAAACAACAACAGAAAGCTTACAAATTTATAAAAACTGAACAACACAATACTGAAAGAAAATGAGTCAAGACACAAATAAAGAAATTAAAGACCTTCTAGAATTGAATGAAATGAATAGACAGCACCTTCAAACTTCTGGCACACAAAAAATGTGGTTCTAAGACGAAAGGTCATAGCATTAAATGTCTACATTAAAAAACTGGAGACATTTTATACTAGTAACTTAACAGCACACCAGAAAGCTCTAGCACAAAACAAAGTCATATATAAAAACATTAGACCCATTGGGGCTCTTTTCCTTGTTGATTTGCTTTATCCAAATTTGATGTGATGGTTTTGTTTTATATTATTATATTTTGTTTTTTAAAAAACCACAATAAACACAAAAAATCAAAACCACAATATAAAATCAAAAGACCAGTAAAATGAAAAAAAAAAAAGCCTAAATAAAGCCATATGAGGCAGAAAGTCTACAAAAATACCAATAAGTTCATTTTGTTTTGGTCATTTACTGCTGGGCCTACTCTTAAGTATGGTTTATATACCCAGTGAGACTCCACTGGAGAAAACTAATTTGTCCTTTTCAAGTGGGTTTCAATTGCAGATAGCTTCTTGGAGGTGGGATCCTCTGTCCACTTCCTCCTCTAAGCACTGGGAACCCATAAAGATTTGACTTGTGTAGACTCTGTGCATGTTGCCACAGACTCTGTGATTTCATGTGTGCGTCAGTGGTATTGTGCCTAGAAGACAGTATTTCCTTAGAGACATACATCCCCTCTGGCTCTTACAGTCTTTCCACCTCCTCTTCTACATAGCTCCCTGAGCCATGGGAGGCAGCGTTTAATGAAGACACACCATTTGGAACTGAGTTTTGTAGTGGAAGATTTTGTGTCTTCAATAACTCAGTTATATTCTGGAAACAGGATTTTATTATATTCCTAAGTGTGAAATATGAAGTTGCTTTTAGTTTGTCCACAGCTGATAACAGCCACGTACAGCTCAGAGAGTGCGGTCTTTGCCAGCTACCGTTAGTGGAAATGTGAAAACTCAGAAAGAGAGTCAGAGACAGAGACAGATAGACAGACGGATGGACACACACACACACACACAGAGGAGAGAAAGACAGAGAGAGAGAAAAATACTTCAAGGAATGCTCTCAAAGAGGAGGCCTCAAGGGACTCTCAGAGGAAAGAAGGCTGCTGGCGGTTTTGTAGTTTGCTTGTTTGTGGACAGCTGGACTGCTGGACTGCTGGACTGCTGGACTGCTGGATATCCTGAAGACAAGACTGTTATTTTCCCAAAGAGCCTTATGACCCTCAACAGCCAGAAGATGCTAAAGAGAACTCCTTCTTGTCTCCTATCTAGCCTTCTTTCTTTCCTACAGGACCAAGTGTTTGGAAGGGAGGTAGAGACATAAGGAACCCCAATGAGATTAAAAATAGGAACTACATAGACGGGCATGGTGGCACAAGTCTTTAATCCCAGCACTGAGGGAAGCAGAGGCAGGCAGATCACTGTGAGTTCAAGCCAGAAGGAGAAGAAGAGGAAGAAGAAGAAGAAGAAGAAGAAGAAGAAGAAGAAGAAGAAGAAGAAGAAGAAGAAGAAGAAGAAGCACTAAAAAGTAAAATGAAAATAAAAAAGAAAGTATTTTTTAAAAAAATAGCACCTACAGTGCGCTTCAAAATCTCTTGCTCTTTGCATATTATTCAGTAGTGGGTCTCTATATTTGTTCCCATCTACTGAGACAGGAAGCTTCTCTGATGACAGATAAACAAAGTACTGATCTGTGAGTATTGCAAAATGTCCTTAGGAGACTTTTTTGTTTTTGTTTGTTATATTCCCCTAGCAGAACAATGGTATTTGGTTTTTCTCTCCTCCCATGGTCTATTTAGTCTCAGGTTTTTGGCCACCATAACAGCATTAGACATAGGTTCTGTCTCACAGAGTGTCCTTCAATCCTATAAGATAATGGTTGGTTATTCTTCTAACATTTGTGCTCCTATTATACCACCATATCATGCAGGCAGGTCACCATTGTAGATCACAGGGTTTGTAGCTGGGTTGATGTTTCACTTCCTCTACTGGTAACATGTGGAAGACCTTTCAGTTCCATGAGTGGCAGTCAGGAGAGGTGAAGGCTCTAGTGTGGAACCAGTTCAACTTCTCTATATTCATATACATAAGTGTTGCTTGTGTATATCTTATCAAGATCAGTTTGTAGAGAGCAACCAATAGTCTTGACAATAGCCTGAAATGTTTGAGGGTTTCCATAGAGCTCCTTTGACCAATTCCTGGCACTGGAGGTTTCACATGGTGGTGAAGGATGTTTGTCTGGGGCACTGTCTCCCACTTTAAATGGTAACTTCAGTTAGATATTTTTCAGATATGTATATATTTTGGGATGTTTCTATGGTTGTTGACTTCCATATGACCCTTCAAATGTCCTTTATTGTTACCTGCTCCTCCCCATATTTTTTCTCTTACTTCTCTTGCCCTTAACTTTCCCCATTTAATTCACCTTTTCCAGTCTCCACCTCCAGTCCCTCCAAAACTATAAATTCTATTTCCCTTTCCTTGGGAGAATTTTCCCCTACTCCAAGTCTCTTATTGAATACCTAACCTCTGGTTATGTGGATTGTAGTACACCTATTAAAGGCTTAAAATCTAACATCCACCTATACTAATATTAAAAAAAATGTACATTATTGGCATTTTTTGTGTCCTTGTTACCTCACTCAAAATAAGTTCTTCTAACTTTGTACATTTACCTGAAAAGTCCATAATTTTAGGGTTCATACTCTCAATTCCTACGTTTGAAAAGCTGAGGCAATATCATTATACAAGTTCCATATAAGCCTGAGCTAAAGAGTGACTTCTAGACCAGGCTGGGCTTCAGAGTGAAAACATATCTCAAAAATGCAAAACAAAAAGGTAAATTCATTCTGAGAATATTTTTCTTTCTCAGTTTTTTTTAAAAGATAATTATTTCATTTATGTGTGTCTGTCTTCCATGTGTTAGTGAGTACCTACAGAGGCCAGGAGAGGTGTCAGATCCCCTGGAGGTAGAGTTACAGCTGGTTTTTGGCCAGTGGGCATGGGTACTGGAAACCAAATTTAGGTCCTCTGGAAAAGCAATGAGCTCTTTTAACTATTTAGCCACCTGTCCAGCCTTGGAAGAATAGATTTCCAAAAATCAGATTAAAGTGGAAGGACAAGTCCAAATATCAAGCACTATATTATTAGCAGACCAGGCAGCTAATGAAAAAAATAGTTGCCTCTGTTTATAACACTGTTTTAAAGCATTGTGGTTCATATATTACAATGTTAGAGACAGAATGGATAAAAGTAATGATTTCTATGCGACATTATAGGATTTTTTAACAGTGAAGGGAATACATAATTGCTGGAAAAATCACCAAGTATGAAATTAGTTTTTTATTAATTATTTTTATTTTTATTAATTACAATTTATTCACTTTGTATGCTCCCTGTACCTCCCTCCCTACTCCACTCCCAATTCCTCCCTCCCTATTCCCCACCTGTGTCCTTTTCCCAGTCCAATGAGAAGGGAGGTCCTCCTCCTCTTCCCTCCATCAGGTCTCATCAGGAGTGGCTGCATTGTCTTCTTCTGTGGCCTGGTAAGGCTGCTCCCCCCTCAGGGGGAGGTGATCAAAGAGCAGGCCAATCAGTTCATGTCAGAGACAATCCCTGTCTCCATTACTATGGAGACCATTTGGATACTGAACTGCCATAGGGTAACTCCGTGCAGGGGTTCCAGGCCATCTCCATGAATGGTCCTTGGCTGGAGTATCAGTCTCAGAAAAGACCCCTGTGGCCAGACATTTTGTATCTGTTGCACTCTTTGTGGAGTTCCTGTCCTCTCCAGGTCTTACTATCTCCATTTCTTTCATAAGATTCCCTGCACTCTGCCCAAAGTTTGGCTATGAGTCTCAGCATCTGCCTGGATACCCTGCAGGTTTGAGCCTTTCAGAGGCCTTCTATGGTAGGTTCCTGTCCTGTTCTCTTTTTTCTTCCTCTTCTAATTTCCATCATCTTTACCTTTCTGAATGGGGATTGAGTATCTTAGCCAGTGTCCTCCATCTTGATTAGCTTCCTTAAATGTACAGATTTTAGCATGTTCATCCTATATTATATGTCTAATATCCACTTATGAGTGAATATATACTGTATGTGTCTTTTTGCTACTGGGATACCTCATTCAGGATGATCTTTTCCAGTTCCCACCATTTACCTGAAAATTTCATGATTTCTTTTCTTTTCTTTTTTTTAATCGCTGAATAATATTCCATTGTGTAGATGTACCAAAATTTCTGTATCCATTCCTCAACTGAGGAGCGTCTGGGCTGATTCCATCTACTGGCTATTACAAATAATGCTGCTACAAACATGGTTGAGCAGATGTCCTTGTTGTATAGTTGAGCGTATTTTGCATATATGCCTAGGAGTAGTACAGTTGGATCTTGAGGAAGCACTATTCCTAAGTGTTTGAGAAAGCGCCAGATTGATTTCCAAAATTGGTGTATAAGTTTACATTCCTACCAGCAGTGGAGGAGGGTTCCCCTTTCTCCACACTCTCTCCAGCATGTGTTGCCACTTGAGTTATTCATCTTAGCCATTCTGATGTATGTAAGGTGAAATCTCAGGGTTGTTTTGATTTGCATTTCACTGATGACTAAGGATGTTGAACATTTCTTTAAGTGTTTCTCTGCCATTTTATATTCTTCTATTGAGAATTCTTTGTTTAGTCTGTACCCCATTTTTAATTGGATTACTTGGTTTGTTGCTGTTTAACTTCTTGAGTTCTTTATATATAGCCCTCTGTCAGATATAGGGTTGGTGAAGATCCTTTCCAAATCAGTAGGCAGTCATTTTGTTTTGACAACAGTGTCCTTTGCTTTACAGAAGCTTTTCAGTTTTATGAGGTCCCATTTATTTATTGCTGCTCTTAGAGCCTGTCTTGTTGGTGTTTTGTTCAGGAAGTTGTCTCCTGTGCCAATGAGTTCAAGGCTCTTCCCCACTTTTTCTTCTAAGCAGTTTAGTGTTTCTGGTTTTATACTGAGGCCTTTGATCCACTTGGACTTTAGTTTTGTGCAGGGTCATAAGTATGGATCTATTTGCGTTTTTCTCCATGTAGACATCCAGTTAGACCGACACCATTTGTTGAAGAGGCTATCTTTTTTTCCATTGAATGGTTTTGGCATCTTTGTCAAAAATCAGGTGTCCATAAGTGTGTGTGTGTGTGTGTGTGTGTGTGTGTGTGTGTGTGTGTGTGTGTTTATTTCAGGGTCTTCTATTCAATTCCATTGATCCACCATTCTGTTTCTATGCCAGTACCATGCATGCAGTTTTCATTACTGTTTCTCTATAGTACAGCTTGCTATCAGGGATGGAGATACCTCCAGAAGACCTTTTATTGTAGAGGATTGTTTTAGCAATTCTCGGTTTCTTGTTATTCCATATGAAGGTGATAATTTTTTCTTTCGAGGTCTGTAAAGAATTGTGTTGGTAATTTGATGGGAATTGCATTGAATCTATAGGTAGCTTTTGGTAACATAGCCATTTTTACTATGTTAATCCTACCAAGCCATGAGCATGGGACATCTTTCCATCTTCTGATATCTTCTAATTCTTTCTTCAGAGACTTGAAATTTTTTTCATACAGTTCTTTGACTTGCTTGGTTAGGGTCAAACCAAGGTACTTCATGTCCTTTGTGGCTATTGTGAGGGGCAGGTTACCTCCCTAATTTCTTTCTCAGCCCTTTTGTCTTTTGTATACAGGAGTGCTACTGATTTTTTTGAGTTAATTTTGTATCCAGCCACTTCACTGAAGGTGTTTATCAGCTGTAGGAGTTCCTTGGTAGAATTTTTGGGGTGACTCAGGTATACTATAATATTATCTGCAAATAGTTTTAATTTGACTTTTTCCTTTCCAATTTGTATCCCCTTGATCTCCTGTAATTGTCTTATTGCTCTAGCAAGGACTTCCAGCGCTATGCTGAAGAGATATTGAGAGAGCGGGCACCCTTGTCTTGTCCCTGATTTCAGTGGGATTGCTTGAATTTTTTTTCTATTTAGTCTGATGTTGGCGATAGTTTGTTGTATATTTCCCTTACTATGTTTAATTATGTGCTTTGTGTCCCTGATCTCTCCAAGACTTTAAACATGAATGGGTGTTGGATTTTGTCAAATGTTTTTTCAGCATTTAAGGAGATTATCATGTTTTTTTTTTTCAGTTTGTTAATATGGTGGATCACATTGATGGATTTCCATATGTTGAACCAACCCTGCATACCTGGGATGAAGCATACTTGGTCATGGTGGATGATATCTTTGATGTGTTCTTGTACTCTGTTTGCAAGTATTTTGTTGAGTATTTTTGCATCAATGTTCATAAGGGAGATTGGCCTGAAATTCTTTCTTTGTTGGGTCTCTGTGAGGTTTAGGCAGCAAGGTGACTGTGGCCACATAGAATGAGTTACTTTTGTTTCTATTTTGTGGAATAGTTTGAAGAGAATTGGAGTTAGCTCTTTTTTGAAGGACTGGTAGAATTCTGTGCTGAAACAATCTGTCCCTGTGCTTTTTTTGGATGGGAGATTTTTTGATGACAGCTTCTATTACCTTAGGGGATATGGGACTATTTAATTGATTTATCTCTTCTTGATCAAGCTTTGGTAAGTGGAATCGATCAAGAAAATTGTCCATTTCATTTATATTTTCCAATTTTGTGGCATATAGACTTTAGAAATAAGTCCTAACAGTTGTTTGGATTTCCTCAGTGTATGTTCTTATGTCACTCTTTTCATTTCTGATTTTGTTGATTTGGATAGTGTCTATCTGCCTTTTAGTGAGTTAGGGTAAGGGTTTAACTTGTTGATGAAATTAGTTTTAGAAGTTGTCAAACTTGTGGAAAATTTGCAACATTTGGTAAAGATTAAAAAGAAAGGGTTTTCTCCTAGAAACAATATTGTTAGATACCACATTTTTACAGGAAATATTGGCCATGGTTTGGCCAAACTATTTAAATTACCAAGTGCCTGAAGCAAATAGAATTACATCTCACCTGACAAAATCTGTGATGGACAAAGATATTGGTATTTTAGCTCCGAATCTTTTTTTTTTCACTTGCTAAAATGTATATTTTATTATTTTTATTTTTTTATTATTAGTTACATTTTATTAATTCTGTATTCCAGCTGTATCCCACTTCCTCATTCCCTCCCAAACCCTCCCTCCTTCCCTCATCTCCTCCCTGCCCCTTTCCAAGTCCACTGATTGGGACCACCTCCTCCCTTATATCTGATCCTGTTTTATCAGGTATCATCAGGACTGGCTGCAAAGTCCTCCTCTGTGGCCTAGCAGGACTGCTCCTCTCTTGGGTGGTGGGGAGGCCAAAGAGCCTGCCATTGAGTTCCTGTCAGAAATAGTCCCTGTTTCCCTTACTATGGGAAACCAATTGGTTACTGAGCTACCACGGGCTTCATCCGAACAGAGATTCTAGGTTATATCCATACATGGTCCTTGGTGGAGTATCAGTCTCAGAAAAGACCCTTCTGCCCAGATATATTTGCTCCTTGTGGAGCTCCTATCCTTTCCACATCATACAAACTCCCTCTTCTTTCATATGATTCCCTGCACTCTGCTGAAGGTTTGGTTATGAGTCTTAGTATCTGCTTTGATACACTGCTAGTTAGAGTCTTTCAGGGACACTCTGTAGTAGGCTCCTGTCCTGTTACTTGTTTTCTCCTATGTCCAATGCACCTCCCATTTGTCTTTCTGAGTATTGATCATCTTACCCCGGGTCCTCTTTCTTGTTTATCATCTTTAGGTGTATAGATTCCATTATGTTTATCATATCTTATAGGACTATATGACAGAGTATATACCATGTGTTTCTTTCTCCTTCTGGGATACCTCACTGAGAATGATCTTTTCTATATCCCACCATTTGCCTGCAAATTTAATGATTTCCTCGTTTTTGATTGCTGAGTAGTATTCCATTGTGTAAAAGTCCCACAATTGCTGTATCCATTCCTCCTTTGATGGACAACTGGGTTGTTTCCAGGTTCTGGCTATTACAAATAAAGCTGCTACAAACATGATTGATCAAATGTCCTTGTTGTGTACTTGAACATCTTTTGGGTATATGCCTAGGAGTGGTATAGCTGGATCTTGAGGAAGCACTATTCCTAATTGTCTGAGAAAGCATGAGATTGACTTCCAAAGTGGTTGTACTAGTTTATATTCTGACCAGCAATGCAGGAGGGTTCCCCATTCTCCACAACCTCTCCAGCATGTGTTGTCACTTGAGTTATTCATCTTAGCCATTCTAATGGGTGTAAGGTGAAATCTCAGGATCTTTTTGATTTGCATCTCCCTGCTGGCTACGATGTTGAGCATCTCCTTAAGTGTTTCTCTGCCATTCTATATTCCTCTACAGAGAATTCTCTGTTTAGCTTCGTACCCCATTTTTTAATTGGATTACTTGATTTATTGGTTTTTTTTTTTACTTTTTTTTATTAATTACACTTTATTCATTTTGTATCTCCCGATAAGCCCCTGCCTCCTCCACTCCCTGTCCCACCCTTCCCCCTTTTGGCATGCATGCCCCTCCCCAAGTCCACTGATAGGGGAGGTCCTCCTCTCCTTTCTGATCTTAGTCTATCAGTTCTCATCAGAAGTGGCTGCATTGTTGGGGTTCTAGGTTATCTCCACGGAGTAGGAGTCTCTGGGAAGTTCCCTGTGTTCAAATTACCTTGTTCTGTTGCTCTCCTTGTGGAGGTCCTGTCGTCTCCAGCTCTTACTATTTCCCACTTCTTACATAAAATTCCATTCACTCTGCCCATCTGTTGGCCATCAGGCTCAGCATCTGCTTTGACAGTCTGCACGGCAGAGGCTTTCAGAGGCCCTCTGTGGCAGGTTCCTAGGTTGTTTCCTGTTTTGTTTTTCTTCTGATGTCCATCCTCTTTACCTTTCAGGATGGGGATTGGACATTTTAGTTAGGGTCCTCTCTTTTGCTTAGTTTGTTTAGATGTACAGATTTTAGTGGGTTTATCCTATGTTGTATGTTTATATGAGTGAGTATATACCATGTGTGTCTTTTTGCTTCTGGGACAACTCACTCAGGATTATCCTTTCCAGGTCCCACCATTTACCTGCAAATTTCATGATTTCCTTATTTTTCATTGCTGAGTAATACTCCATTGTATAGATGTACCACAGTTTCTGCATCCATTCTTCAGTTCAGGGGCATCTGGTCTGTTTCCAGCTTCTGGCTATTACAAATAAAGCTGCTACACACATGGTTGAGCAAATGTCCTTTTTGTGTACTTGAGCCTCTTTTGGGTATATGCCTAGGAGTGGTATGGCTGGATCTTGAGGAAGCGCTATTCCTAGTTGTCTGAGAAAGTGCCAGATTGATATCCAGAGTGGTTGTACAAGTTTACATTCCCACCAGCAGGGGAGAAGGGTTCCCCTTTCTTCACAACCTCTCCAACATGTGTTGTCACTTGAGTTTTTCATCTTGGCCATTCTGATGGGTGTAAGGTGAAATCTCAGGGTCGTTTTTTATTTGCATTTCCCTGATGGCTAATAAGGTTGAGCATTTCTTTAAGTGCTTCTCTGCCATTTGATATTCCTCTACAGAGAATTCTCTCTTTAGCTCTGTTCCCCATTATTGTTTGCTGCTTTTCAGCTTCTTTACTTCTTTATATATACTGGATATGAGTCCTCTGTCAGATAAAGGGTTGGTGATGATTCTTTCCCAATCTGTAGGCAGTCGCTTTGTTTTGATAACTGTGTCCTTTGCTTTATAGAAGCTTTTCAATTTCATGACGTCCCATTTATTGATTGTTGCTCTTAGAGCCTGTGCTGTTGGTGTTCTGTTCAGGAAGTTATCTCCTGTACCAATGAGTTCTAGGGTATTCCCTACTTTTTTTCTAGCCCATTTAATGTGTCTGGTTTTATGTTGAGGTCTTTGATCCACCTGGACTTCAGTTTTGTGCAGGGTGATAAGTATGGATCTGTTTTCATTTTTCTACCTGTAGACATCCAGTTGGACCAGCACCATTTGTTGAAGATGCTCTTTTCCATTGTATGGTTTTGGCACCTTTGTCAAAAATCAGGTGTCCATAAGTGTGTGGGTTTATTTCTGGGTCTTCTGTTCGGTTCCACTGATCCACCATTCTGTTTCTATGCCAGTACCATGCAATTTTTATAACTGTTGCTCTATAGTACAGCTTGAGATCAGGGATGGAGATACCTCCAGAAGATCTTTTATTGTAGAGGATTTTTTTTTTAGCAATTCTCGGTTTCTTGTTATTCCATATGAAGTTGAGAATTTTTCTTTCCTGTCGCGCGCGGCCTTTGCCGATAAGGACGACGCAACAACCGAGGATTTCTTCAGCAGCAAGTTTATTGAACAGCTCTTTCTTGCAGATGGTGAAGGACCCAAACCCCGGGTTGTGCTCTGCTTAAATAGCCAGCAGCGCGACCTGTCCGTCTGTAATTGGTGCTCTGTTCAAGTCTTCATAAGCATATGGCTGGCAATTGGAGTGCAGCCTAAACCCTCATTAGCATAAAGCTGCGCATGCGTAAACTGCAGGGCGGCACAGGCAAGAAGCGCGAAAATGCTGGCAAGAAGAACCAGGAAGCAGGAAGCCGGCGCCATCTTGTAATGGCGGGAGCAGCTCCCGACACTTTCCAGGTCTGTAAAGAATTGTGTTGGCAATTTGATGGGAAATGCATTAAATCTGTAGATTGCTTTTGGTAAGATGGCCATTTTTACTATGTTAATCCTGCCAAGCCATGAGCATGGGAGATCTTTCCATCTTCTCATATCTTCTTCTAGGTCTTTCTTCAGAGACTTGAAATTTTTTTCATACAAGTCTTTGACTTGCTTGGTTAGGGTTACACCAAGGTACTTTATGTCATTTGTGGCTATTGTGAATGGTGTTGTTTCTCTAATTTCTTTCTCAGCCCTTTTGTCTTATGTATACAGGAGTGCTACTGATTTTCTTTGAGTTAATTTTGTATCCGTCCACTTTGCTGAAAGTGTTTATCAGCTGTAGGAGTTCCCTGGTAGAGTTTTTGGGGTCACTCATGTATATATACCATGATATCATCTGCAAATATTGATAATTTGACTTCTTCCTTTCCCATCTGTATCCCCTTGATCTCCTTCAACTGACTTATTGCTCTAGCAAGGCCTTCCAGCACTATGTTAAAGAGATATGGGGAGAGTGGGCAGCCTTGTCTTGTCCCCGATTTCAGTGGGATTGCTTTAAGTTTCTTTCCATTCAGTTTGATGTTGGCTATAGGCTTGCTGTATATCGCCTTTACTATGTTTAGATATGTGCCTTGTATCCTTGATCTCTCCAATACTTTAAACATGAATGGACGTTGGATTTTGTCAAATGCTTTTTCAGCATCTAGGGAGATTATCATGTGGTTTTTTTTCTTTCATTTTGTTTATATGGTGGATCACATTGATGGATTTCTGTATATTGAACCACCCCTGCATACCTGGGATGAAGCCTACTTGGTCATAGTGGATAATATCTTTGATGTGTTCTTGTATTCATTTTGGGAGTATTTTTGTTAAGTATTTTTGCATCTATGTTCATAAGGGAGATTGGCCGGAATTTCTCTTTCTTTGTTGAGTCTTTGTGAGGTTTAGGTACCAAGGTGATTGTGGCTTCATAGAATGAGTTTTGTAATGTTCCTTCTGTTTTTATTTTGTGGAATAGTTTGAACAGAATTGGAGTTAGCTCTTCTTTGAAGATCTGGTAGAATTCTGTGCTGAAGCCATCTGGTCCTGGGCTTTTTTTGGATGGGAGACTTTTGATGACTGCTTCTATTTCTTTGGGGGATATAGGACTATTTAATTGATTTACCTGGTCCTGATTCAGCTTTGATAAGTCAAATCGATCAAGAAAATTGTCCATTTCATTTAGATTTTCAAATGTTGTTGAGTATAGACTTTTGAAGTAAGTCCTAATGATTTTTTAGATTTCCTCAGTGTCTGTAGTTATGTCCCCCCCTTCATTTCTGATTTTGTTGATTTGGGTGGTGTCTCTCTGCCTTTTAGCTAGCTTTGCTAAGGGTTTGTCGATCTTGTTGATTTTCTCACAGAACCAGCTCTTGCTTTCATTGATTCTTTGAATTGTTTTATTTGTTTCTAACTGATTGATTTCAGCCCTGAGTTTGATTATTTCCAGCCGTCTACTCCTTTTTGGTTTGTCTGCTTCTTCTTTTTCTAGGGTTTTTAAGTGGGCCATTAAGTTGCTTGAATGAGCTGTCTCAAATTTCTTCTGGAAGACAGTTACTGCTATGAACTTTCCTCTTGGCACTGCTTTCATTGTGTCCCACAAGTTTGGGTATGTTGTGTCTTCATTTTCATTGAGTTCTAGAAAGGCTTTAATTTCTTTCTTTATTTCTTCCCTGACCCAGCTGTCATATAGTAACAAGTTCTTTAGTTTCCATGTGTGTGTAGGCTTTTTGCTATTTCTGTTGTTGTTGAAGTCCAGCTTTATTCCATGGTGATCAGACAAGATACAAGAGATTATTTCAATCTTCTTGTATCTGTTGAGGCTTGCTTTGTGACCAACTATATGGTCTATTTTGGATAAGGTTCCATGAGGTGTTGAGAAGAAGGTAAATTCTTTTGTGTTTGGGTGTAAAGTTCTGTAAATGTCTGTGAGGTCCATTTGATTCATGACCTCTGTCAGAGATATTGTTTCTTTGTTTAATTTCTGTTTTGTTGACATGTCCTTTGTTGAGAGTGGGGTGTTGAAGTCTCCCACCATTAATGTGTGGGGATCTATATGTGGTTTAAATTTTATCAATGTTTCTTTTACAAATGTGGGTGCTCTTGTATTTGGGCCATAGATGTTCAGGATTGTGACGTCTTCTTGTTGGAATTTTCCCTTGATGAGTATGAAGTGTCCTTCCCCATCTCTTTTTATTAATTTTGGTTGAAATTCTATTTTATCAGATATTAGAATGGCTACTCCTGCTTGTTTCTTGGTCCATTTGCTTGGAAAATCATCTTCCAACCTTTAACCCTCAGGTAATGTCTATCTTTGTGCCTTAGGTGTGCTTCTTGTATGCATCAGATTGCTGGGTTTTGTTTATGTATCCATTCTGTTAATCGGTGTCTTTTTACTGGAGAGTTGAGTCCATTGATGTTGAGAGAGATTAATGACCAGTAGCTGTTAAATCCTTTGATTTTGATGTTGGCTGTGGTCATAAGGTTGTGTGCTTGGTTGCTTTTTGTTTTACTGTAGTAAGGTTAATTATTTCCTGTGTTTTCTTGACAGAAGATAATTTTCTTGGGTTGTATTTTCCCTTCCAATGTCTTCTGTAATGCTGGATTTGTGTGTAGGTATTGTTGAAATTTGTTTTTGTCATTGAATATCTTGTTTTCTCCGTCTATGAGGCCTGAGAGTTTTGCAGGGTATAGTAGCCTGGGCTGATATCTGTGTTCTCTTAGGGTCTGCATGATATCTGTCCAGGCCTTTCTCGCTTTCATAGTCTCTGTTGAAAAGTCAGGTATGATTCTAATGGGTTTGCCGTTATATGTTACTTGGCCTTTTTCCCTTGCAGCTTTTAGTATTTTTTTCTTTGTTCTGTATATTTACTGTTTTGATTATGATGTGGCGGGAGGATTTTCATTTCTGGTCAAATTTGTTGGGTGTTCTGTAGGCCTCATGTATTCTTATTGGCTTGTCCTTTAACTTGGGGAAATTTTCTTCAATGATTTTGTTGAAAATATTTTCTGGGCCTTGGAGAAATGAGTCTTCTTTTTCCTCTGTACTTATTACTCTTAGGTTTTGTCTTTTCATATTGTCTGGATTTCTTGGACGGTCTGTGTCAGGAATTTTTTGGATTTAACATTTTCTTTGACAGATACATTGATTTCTTCCATTGTATCTTCTACACCTGAGATTCTTTCTTCCATCTCTTGTAGTCTGTTGGTTATGCTTACCTCTGTAGTTCCTGTTTTCTTCCCTAAATTCTTCCTCTCCATTATTTCCTCCATTTGTGTTTTCTTTAATTTTTCCAGTTCTATCTTCAGGTCTTGAGTTGTTTTGTTTACTTCCTTCACCTGTCTGCTTGTATTTTAGTTCCTTCAACTCTGTCTCTTTTATTTCTTTCAGTGATTTAATTATTTCTTCTCTGAAGGCCACAAGCTGTTTGGCTGCATCTTCCCGCGTTTCTTCACGGATGGCCATAATCTGCTTGTCTTTAACTTCCTCCATTTCTTTACGGATAGCCATGATCTGTTTGCTTTTAACTTCCTCTAATTCTTTACGTTTTTTATTTGTCTCCTCTATTATCGTCTTCATCAGCATAGATGTAAGGTCATCTTCTTGATTTTCTATTATGCTGTGTTGTCCAGGGCTGTTTGCCCCTGAATGGCTGGGTTCTGGAGATGCCATATTGCTCTGTCTTTTGTTGGTTGAGATTTTACGCTGACCTCTACCCATTGGCCTGTTTTAGGTGTTGGCTGTTAGTTTCTGTGCTTCCTTGAGTCCTGAGGTAGGGAGAATCCCCTTGGCCAGAAGATGATCTTTCCTGAAGGAGTCCTCTTCTGTTTTTTGGTTATGGTCACTGTATGGCCAGTGTTTCTCAGGAATTGCCAATGCTGACCTCAAGTGTATAGCCCCGAGTAGTAGCTGTGGTCTTTGTTAGGCGGGGGGGGGGGGAATCTCCTCTTACCCATAGAAGTTCTCCAGACAGCTGCCCCACTGCTGGGTTTCTCTTTATAAATTTAGTGAG
The DNA here is from genome assembly GCF_907164565.1 of Psammomys obesus. Taxonomy (NCBI): domain Eukaryota; kingdom Metazoa; phylum Chordata; class Mammalia; order Rodentia; family Muridae; genus Psammomys; species Psammomys obesus. The sequence continues at coordinate 545,642 of NW_026594184.1, read as the reverse complement.
CTGTTGCTATTACAGTTTTCCAGGTACAGTCATCTTGAAGAATCTGCTGATTCCCTAGCTGTGGGGTTTTTTCCAACAGGGAAACTCAGTCTGTTATCCTGGGGCACACAGTTCTGTCTGGGAAAGTGAGAGGTGCGTCCAGCATGTCTCTGGGCCAGAGGCTGAGTGCTCTGTTCTGGGCCTGGAGAATGTGCACCTAGGTTGAGTTGGCGCCTGGGGGCACCGCTCTGGTCTGGAGGCTGGGTGCCTCACTCTGGACCAGAAGCTGTGTGTCCCTATCTGGGATGGCGGCTGCAGGCACTGCTCTGGTCCAGACGCTGTGGGTGCAGCCCTCTTGAAGGACCAGGGATTCCCACAGTTTTGTCAGTTTAGCTAGTGATAACTGGTTGATCCTTGGCATAGTATCTGAGGGCTGCTGTAATGGCTCTCTTGCTTTTGTAGGTCTGAGGATGCAGCTGTGTGTCCCAGTGCCCTAGGGGAACTCAATAATGGTGGCTGAGCACAGCGCTCCTGCCTGCATTAGAAAGCTAGAGCCTAGCGTCTGCGTGAATACAGAAAGTCTTTGGTGCTGGGAGTCCTGAGCATTTGACCTGATGATCCCCTCCGCTGGGGGTTTCCTCCTGCCAGAGACACCCAGTCTTTGCTTTGGGGACCACCGTTCTGTCTGGGGTGGCGAGTAGAACCCACAGACACAGATCCCCGCCTGTGGCTCTGCCTTTCTTGCCTTTGGGAGCCTGGGCGTCTGCCTAAACTGGATAATTTTCCAGAGACCTTTTCGGGGTGGGGGTGTGGGCTGAGTGCTGTGAGATCAGACCAGCCATTTCCCTCCTTGTGGGTTTGCACCTGACAGTGAAACTCAGTCTCTGGTGCCCTGGTGCCCTGGGGCCCACAGTTCTATCTGAGGCGGCGAATCAGGCACGCAGGCAAGACTCCGTGAAGGCGTGTGGGTCCCTGGCTCTGGCTCCGGGCGGGCTCCTGGGGCGCCCGCAGAACCAGAGTCTTTTCCAGGGGATGTCTGGGTGACCTAAGGTCGGTCCCAATCTTTTCCTGCTTCGTGGGTTTATCTCTCGACTGGAAAACCCAGTCTGTGATGTTCTGGGCCCACAGTTCAGTCTGAGACAGTGACCAGATCGCGCTGGCGTGTAGCTCTGTGCTGGTGACCAAGCTCCTGAAGGAACCAGGATCTCTTCCGCTGTTTAGCAGGGTGAGTTAAAGCTGATTGAATCCCCCACCATGGGGTATCTTCTCACCTGTTAAACACAATCACTTGTGTTTTATGGCCGAGAGTTCTGATTGGTGGTCACTGTGCCAATCCTGCTGTGCTGCTGCTCAGAATGAGAGTCCTCCCAGAGCCGCCATCTTGCCCCGCCTCGATTTATTGTTTTTTAATTTCTTAATTCTTTATATATGCTGGATACCAGCCCTCTGTCAGATATAGGGTTGGTGAAGATCCTTTCCCAGTCTGTATGTTGTCATTTTGTTCTGATGACAGTTTCTTTTCTGTACAGAAACTTTTCAGTTTCATGAGGTCCCATTTATTGACTGTTGCTCTTAGAGTCTGTGATGTTGGTGTTCTGTTCACGAAGTTGTCTCCTGTGCCAATGAGTTCCAGGCTCTTCCCTACTTTTTCTTTGAAGCAGTTTAGTGTGTCTGCTTTTATATTGAAGTCTTTGATCCACTTGGACTTTAGTTTTGTGCAGGGTGATAAATATGGATATATTTTCATTTTTCTGCATGTATATATCCAGTTGGACCAGCACCATTTTTTGAAGATGCTGTCTTTTGTTGAAGATGCTGTCTTTTTTCCATTGAATGTTTTTGGCTTCTTTGTCAAAAATCGAGTATTCATAGGTGTGGGGGTTTATTTCTTGGTCTTCTCTTTGGTTCCATTGATCCACCTTTCTGTTTCTATGCCAATACCATGCAGTTTTTATTACTATTGCTCTGTAGTACAACTTGAGATCAGGAATGGAGATACCTCCAGAGGATCTGTTGTTGTACAGGATTGTTTTGGAAACTCTGTTTTTTTGGGTTTTTTTTTTTATTTTTTTTTTGTTTTTTTTCTCTGTATGAAGCTGAGAATCTTTCTTTCAAGGTCTGTAAAGAACTGAGTTGGTATTTTGATGGGAATTGCATTGAATCTGTAGATTGCTTTTGGCAGGATGGCCATTTTCACAATGTTAATCCTACCAATCCATGAGCACAGGAGATCTTTCCATCTTCTGATATCTTCTTCAATTTCTTTCTTCAGAGACTTAATTTTTTTTTCAAACAGGCCTTTTACTTGCTTGGTTAGAGTCACCCCAAGGTACTTTATGTTATTAGTGGCTATTGTGAAGGGTGTCGTTTTCCTGATTTCCTTCCTGACCCTTTTGTCTTTAGTATACAGGAGGGCTTCTGATTTTTTTTTTTTGAGTTGATTTTGTATACAGCTACTTTGATGAATGTGTTTATCAGCTGAATGAGTTCTCTGGCTGAATATTTGGAGTAGCTCATGTATACAATCATATCATCTGCGAATAGTGACACTTTCACCTCTTCCTTTCCATTTTGTATTCCTGTGATCTCCTTTGTTGTCTTACTGCTTTAGTTAGGACTTCAAGTACTATGTAAAAGAGATATGGAGAGAGTGGACAGCCTTGTCTTGTACCTGATTTCAATTGGATTGATTAAAGTTTCTCTCCATTGAGTTTGATGTTGGCTATAGGCTAGCTGTATATTGCCTTTACTATGTTTAGGTATGTGCCTTGTATTCCTGATCTCTCCAAGACTTTAAACATGAATGGGAGTTGGATTTTGTCAAATCCTTTTTCGGGATCTAGGGAGATGACCATGTGGTTTTTCTCATTCGGTTTGTTTATATGGTGGATTACACTGATGGATTTTCGTTTGTTGAACCACCCTTGCATGCCTAGGATGAAGCCTACTTGGTCATGGTGGATGATATCTTTGATGTGTTCTTGGATTCAGTTTTCAAGAATTTTTTTTATTTTAATTTTTTTATTTTTAAATAATTTTATACTTTCACTTATATCCCAGGTATAGCCCTATCCCTCTTTCCCTCCCAGTCCTCCACTCCCTCCCTCATCTCCCTGCCCCCTTCCGAGACCACTGACAGGGGTGTCCTCCTCTCCTTCTATCTGGCCTTAGCTTATCAGATATCTTCAGAATGGTTGCAATGTCTTTATCTGTGGCCTAACAAGGCTGCTCCTCCCTCGGTGTGGAGGGGAAGTTCAATGAGCCAGACACTGAGTTCATGTCAGAAACAATTTCTGTCTCCCTTAACAGGAAACCCACTTGGATACTGAGCTACCATGGGCTATATCTGAGCAGGGGTTGTAGGTTATATCCATGCATGGTCCTTGGTTGGATAAACAGTCTCAGAGAAGACCCCTGTGCCCAGATATATTTGGACATTGTGGGGTTCCCTGTCCCCTCTAGATTATACTAATTCCTCCTTCCTTCATATGATTCCCTATACTCTGAGGAAGGCTTGCTTATGGGTCTCAGCATCTGCTTTGTTACACTGCTAGATAGAGTCTTTCAGGTACCTTCTGTGGTAGGCTACTGTCCTGTTACTTGTTTTCTCCTACTTCCAATGTCCATCCCCTTTGTCTTTCTAGATGAGGATTGATCATCTTACCCCTGGATCTCTTTCTTGTTTATCTTACTTAGGTGTACATATTTTAGTGTGATTATCCTATCTTATATGTCTAGTACCCACATATAAGTGAGTATATACCATGTGTCTCTTTCTGCTTCTGGGATATCTCACTCAGGATGATTTTTTTCTAGATCCCTCCATATGCCTGCAAATTTTATGATTTCCTTGTTTTTAATTGCTGAGTAGTATTCCATTGTGTAAAAGTCCCACAATTTCTGTATCCATTCCTCAATTGAGGAATATCTGGGTTATTTCCAGATTCTGGCTATTACAAATAAAGCTGCTGAGAACATGGTTGAGCAAATGTCCTTGTTGTGTACTTGAACATCTTTTGGATATATGCCTAGAAGTGGAATAGCTGGATCCTGAGGAAGCATTATTCCTAATTGTCTGAGATATCGCGAGATTGACTTCCAATGTGGTTGCACCAGTTTACCTTCCCACCAGCAATGGAGGAGGGTTCCCCTTTCTCCACAACCTCTCCAGCATGCTTTGTCTCTTGAGTTTTTTATCTTAGCCATTTTGATGGGTGTAAGGTGAAATCAGAGTGTCGTTTGATTTGCATCTCTCTGATGGCTAGGGATGTTGAACATCTCCTTATGTGTTTTTCTGCCATTCTATATTCTTGAGTATTTTCTATTATTTAGTACTTTTGCATCAATGTTCATAAGAGAGATAGGTCTCAATTTCTCTTTTTTGGGGAGTCTTTATGTAATTTAGTTATCAAGGTCACTGTGGCTTCATAGAATGAGTTTGGTGATGTTCCTTCTGTTTCCGTTTTGTGGAAAAATTGGGGAGAACTGGAGTTTGCACTTCTTTGAAGTTCTGGTAGAATTCTGCACTGAATCCATCTGACCCAGGGCTTTTTTTGGAAGGGAGACTGTCGATGAATGCTTCTATTTCCTTGGGGGACATAGGATTATTCAATCTTTCTACCTGATCTTAATTTAATTTTGGATGATGGACTTTATCTAGAAAATTGTCCATTTCTTTTAGATTTTTGAATGTTGTGGCATATAGGCTTTTGTAGTGAGACCTAATGATTGTTTGGATTTCCTCACTGTCTGTAATTATGTCCCCCTTTTCATTTCTGATTTTGCTGACTGGTATAGTTTCTCTTTGCCTTTTAGTTAGTTTGGCTAAAGGTTTATCTATCTTGTTGATTTTCTCAAAGAACCAGTTCTTGGTTTCATTGAATCTTTGAATAGTTTTATTTGATTCTAATTGATTGATTTCAGCCCTGAGTTTGTTTATTTCCAGCTGGCTGCTCCTACTGGGTGTATTTGCTTCTTTTTTTTCTAGGGCTTTCAGTTGGGCCATTAAGTTGCTTGTATGAGATGTAACAAATTTCTTCTTGAAGGCACTTAGTGCTATGAATTTTCCTCTGAGCACTGCTTCCATTGTGTCCTATAAATTAGAGTATGTTGTACCTTCATTTTCATTGAATTCTAGGAAGTCTTTAATTTCTTTCTTTATTTCTTTCTTAACCCAGCTGTCATTGAGAAATAAGTTGTTCAGTTTTCATGTGCTTATAGACATCTTTCTAATTCCATTGTTGTTGAGGTTCAGCTTTAGTCTATCATGGTCAGATAGAATACAGGGAATTATTTCAATCTTCTTGTATATGGAGGCTTGCTTTGTGACCAACTACATGGTCTATTTTGGAGAAGGTTCCATGAGGTGCTGAAAAGAGGTATACTCTTTTGATTTTGGTTAGCAAGTTCTATAGACATGTATTAGATCCATTTGATTTAGGACCTCTGTAAGTGCATTTATTTCTTTATTAGGCTTCTGTCTAGATGGTCTGTCCCGTGTTGATAGTGGGGTGTTGAAGTCTTCCACTATTAAGGTGTTGTGATTGATGTGTGATTTGATTTTCCATAATGTTTCCTTTATGAATGTAGCTGCTCTTGTATTTGGGGCATAGATGTTCAGGATTTTGATGTCCTCTTGGTGGATTTTTCCTTTGATGAGAATGTAATGCCCTTCCACATATTTTTTGATTAATTTTGGTTGAAAGCCTATTTTATTAGATATTAGGATATCTACCCATGCTTGTTTTCTGGGTCCATTTGCTTGAAAGACATTTTTCTAGCCCTTTACTATGAGGCAGTGTTTGTCTTTGTTGCAGAGGTGCGTTTCTTGGATGCAGCAGAATGTTGGATCCTGTTTCCACAACCATTCTGTTAGTCTGTCTTTTTATTGGAGAGCTGAGGAGTCTGTTGATGTTGATAGATAATAGTGACCAATGAACATTAGTTCCTTTTATATTGGAGTCAGTGGTCTTACTGTGTTTCATTGCTTGTTTTCTCTTAATTTTTGTTAGGATATTATCTGTAAGCTATGTTTTCTTGGGTGAAGTTGTTGTCATTGGATTGGAGTTTTCCTTCTAGTATTTTATAGGGCTGGTTTGCTGTGTAGATATTGTGTAAATTTAGTTTTGTTGTGGAATGTTTTTTTTTTCTCCATCTATGTTGATTGAAAGCTTTGCAGAGTATACTAGTCTGGGTTGGCATCTGTGGTCTCTTAGAGTATGCATGACACCTCCCCAGGACCTTCTGGCTTTCATAGTTTTTGATGATAAGTCCGGTGTGATTCTGATAAGTCTACCTTCATATGTTGCTTGGTCTTTTTCCCTTGCTGCTTTTAATATCTTTTCTTTGTTCTGTAGATTTTGTGTTTTCACTATGGTGTGATGTGATATATTTCTTTTCTGGGCTGGTCTATTTGGTTTTCTGTAGTCCTCTTGTACATTTCTGAACATCTCTTTCTTTAAGTTGGGAAAATTTTCTTCTATGTTTAGCTCCTAATCTTGACAAACATCTTAGAAGAAAAGTTACAGAAATTTTCTCTCAGATTACTGATTCTGTATATAGTCACATACTCTAAAAATATGGAAAACATAAAGAACTTCATTATGACATGAGAATTCAAATTTGCTTTCCTGGTCAGGTAGCTTTGATTACTGGTAAAGTTTTTAATTGTCCACTAGAAACAGTTATCTCAGGGGATATGCATACTAATCTCTTCAGTGAGCTGAAATGTGCAGGAATTGTTGAAAAGACACATGAGTATGCTGTCAAAATAAAACCCTGGGTTATAAAAGATGAGTTAAATCAAGATTTGACTGAAGATGAACTTCCAAATTAAAATAATTCCTCAACCATGAGAAATGACCAATCAATATCCACTCAGATTTTCAGTCAAACACTTAGAAATGATTTCTGTAAAAACACAGCCTCTTGAAGAATTCTAAATGTTCCACATATATACAGCAGAATAAAGCATGGAATCTCTGAAAAGAGCATCATAAGTGAAAATTACTGTTTCACACACTCATTCACAGCATTAAGAAAAATACATGACAAGTCACACTGGACAAGGCTGGACAACTCAGTATAAAACCACTACAGATGGAGATGAGAATCGCAGGGGGAAAGAAATGAATAACCAGTGAGACCTGGCTGCCCTTCTGTGACTTGGATCTTCAGAGAAGTCTATAAAATGCATTTGTAAAATAAGGTCAATTTATCTCAGCCCAGTGGAATTGAATAGTCTTTATTCATGCAGTCTAATCTTCGGCCTTACTGGAGAGTATTTCATTAGTTCTATAACTCAGTATAAATGTATCAAGATAGTTTACATTAGCCAGTCACACTGACCTACCATTTCTTTAAAAATAAGAATGCAAGGAAATAATCTGGGCAGCAAATGGCACTTGAGTCAGTTTGGCAGTCTTTACAATTCTAATATCTTTTTGATTAATTCATAGTATCATGACTACAGAGATGTAAACGTGTCAGTTTTATCAACTCACTTTGCCTGAATTATGCATTTAAACTCACAAACTTAAGGTTCTACAATAGTTCTGATGTTTTTTTTCTCTCAAAAGCATTTATCAGCGGATTGCAGGCTCCTGAGATTTCACTCATTTTATTTCAATATCACGTCAAAAGATTTTTCCCAAAGAAGGACTTGCAACTCTTTGACACCATATTCTCATTTATACCAAAGGACTCTTCCCTTGATGGTGTACTTTTCTATTAGAATTGAAGCCTATAGCTTAAAAACTTAAGCATAAACCTGGGAGCATCTTTTACTTATCATAATTTTCCAACTGACTAGACGAAGTCTCCAAGCTGGAGAGTATATTGATAGGTATATTCTTTTTCAGTCCCAAATATGGGGAATTTTATGGGCTTGGAATGAATGAAATTTTCTTTGTCCTTAGATAATTGAACCAGATGCAAAATGTTCTCAATTCTGAAATGCTCATTTCTCTCTTGGCTCTCAAATATTCATTAACTTTTAATGCATAGTGTTAATATTTGGGTATATAAATTTCCAGGTACAGATGTGGATGACTGAACTGTAGAACATGATCCCAAGTCAATGTTTAATCAACCTCAGAGACCTCTACTCCATTATTCTTGGTTACCTGTTCTTTTCGCTTGAACCTTTTATTAGTATCTTAACCATCTCTTCACTGCACACACAAAGTTAGAAAAAGAATATTTAATGCACAATAATTCTCTGGCCTGTATTTTTTTTTACTTTCTCTGAAATTCTTAATAATGTATTTTAATAGTATAATGATATTCAATTATATTTTCATGTATGCATATGATGTATTTTGATCATATTCACCTGTATTTTTTTTGGTTATCCTCTTTTGCTTACCTCTTTTTTTTCCCCTTTCAACTTTCTTTGTGGTTCCTCCTTCTAGTTTTATACACTTCTTTTTATTCCCCCTTAGTATTCATAGATGAGAATAAACATGCAATATTTATTTTTGTCAGGCCTACTTATATTACTTATCACTATTATCTCCAATTCCATCTGTTTTTCTGCTATCAAGTTTATTATCCTTTATGGCAGAATAAAACTCCATTGTGTATTTTCCTGATACTCTTTTTTTAAATTTTCTTCCATGTTGTTTTTGTGTGTTTGTTTTGTTTTGTTTGTTTTGTTTCATTGTATATAGTGCTCAGTTTCAGAGGGGCATATTCATTAAAGTATATCACACACTTTAACACGTTTCACCACCTCATACTTCTTACCCTCTTTACTATCTCTATTCCTATTATTTCCTTCAGTCCTCTTGACAGTTTCATTTCCATATGAATTTTATGTAACTACAAAATGTCTCAGGTCCACAAATAAAAGGAAACATACAAAATTTGCCTTTGAGTCTGACTCATTTCACTTAATACAATAATCTCTAGTTGCATCCATTTTCCTAATAATTAAAACTATTATTTATGGCTGACAAGGAAGGGAACATTGGAGTGAAGAGAAAGCATTTAGAATAGGACAATTTTTTTTCTAGCTATAGATCTGGCAAAGGATTAATATCTGGAATGTATAAAGAATTCAAAAAAATAAACTACTATAAATCAACAAATAGATCAATAATAGACTAATAAAATATACATGGTTCTCCAAAAAAAGAGTTAAAAATGGCCAGAAAGCTAAAGAACATTTTCAACATCACTAGCCATCAGAAAATTGCAAATTAACACTACATTGAAATTCTGCCTCACTCCAGTCAGAATAATGATTATGAATAAAACAATAAAAATTAATAAACAATTGCAACATATCACTGCCACTCATAATGAGAGCTAAAGCTGTCTTAAGGAAAGGAAATAGAAACAGGCATCTCAGCTAGGACAGATGCTTTGCAGCAAGCTGGACAGAATGTCCCATCCATCCTCAACATGAGAGAGGTGTTTGTAGAAAGAACAATGGTTGAGTTAAAACCCAGACAATTCCTGAGTCTGGAATCCACGAGCAGAGCTTCATTTGCTATATGGAGGCACCAAAATTTCCCAGTACACCAGATGTATTCAGAATGAAACCTCATATGGTAACAAATTCTAAAGTCTTCCAGAATTTTTTTTTTAAATTTTAACTGCTGTTCCCCTCTAATAGCACAAAGAATAAAAACTGATTATTTCCATTTTCACAAGATATCTCTTTTTCATTTTTGTTACACAAAAGATATTCCTTTAGGGTATCATTTACTTGAAAAACTGTTATTTAGTGATACAAAGAGATATTGGGATTTGAGACTGATAACTCAAAGTAATTTAAATGTTCTATGGTATCATCAAAGCAAAAAAGAATAGCATACATCAATGATTTAATTATTGTTTTATTTTCGTTGAGTTTTCTTCAACATCATAAAATTGAAAGTGACATTAGCAGCTAGGGGATTTGGATATCAGCCTTTGAAGATTCTGTTACTAAATGGGTTTAAAGAATTAGCAATAGAATGGCTCAGAGACATTTACAATTTTGGTCATTATTTATTATTTTTTAAATCAAAGTTAGGTAATAATTTGTGCTTCTAATTAAAGTGTCTATTTATGTTGCTGGCTGGTTGGTTCTTTAATAAAATGCCCAGGAAAAAAATATTATCACCAAATCCCTTATGAAATTTTCCAAAAAATTGAGGAAAACAGACTACACTTAAAATCCGTTTGTACATTTGCATTTTTTGGCAAATAAAAGGAATCTTTTATCCAAACCAAAGAACCTTAGCTATGTTCTCATATTTTAATTGCAATGATATCTAATCATTAGTAGATACAGATGAGCATATGTTGTTTATAGGTCCTTTATCAGGACCTAGCACTTACATCATTCTCTCAGATCTCTGTAGAGCTCACTGCTCACTTCATGAGATCCTCACTCAAATGTTTTCTAAATGAAAGCCTTCCCAGAATAGACCCTTTAAAAGGAAGAGCTCAAATATTCCCAATTACCCAAATTTTGGTATAACTTTATCCATTGTGCTCATAACACCTGATATACTGTGTATCATCATAATTTATCTCTCTTCTTTAGAATATTAGTACTGTGATGACAAATATTTTTTTTGTTCCCCAAATCCCAAAATGTTACAAAGGTCATACATAATTGATATTCAGTAAATACTTATGTAATGTATAAATAAAAGTGAGTAACAAGTAAACTTGCCAGGAAGTGGAAGTTTAGATTAATTTGCTTAGTCTAAGAAGTTTAGAAACTTGATCTTAAAAAAATTTTTTAAAAAGTTTAGAAATTTGATCTTAGTGATATGAAGAAGGCAACCATAAGGATGATTTGAAAGAGTATTATCCCAGAAATAGGTTGAGTGGTTGCAGTCACCCTGATACATAAACCACAAAAAGGCTCAAAAGAGAAAGAGAATGTCAGAACAATCTCTGTCATTAATATTGATGAAAAATACTCAATAAAATTCTCACAAACAGAATTCAAGAACACACCAAATATATCATCCACCATGATCAAGTAGGCTTCATCTCAGGGATGCAGGGATGGTTCACTAAATGAAAATCTATCAATGTAATACACCACATAAACAAACTGAAAAAAAAATCCCATGATCATCTCATTAGATGAGAAAAAGCCTTGAACAAAATCCAACACCCTTCATGATAAAAGTCTTGGAGAGATCAGAGATACATGGTCCCTATTTAAACATAATAAAAGTAATACACAGCAAGCAGATTGCCAACATCAAATTAAATGGAGAGGAAATCAAAGTGATTGCACTAAATTCACGGACAAAACAAGGCTTCCCATTATTTCTACATTTCTTCAACATAGTACTTGAAGTCCTAGCTAGAGTAGTAAGACAACTAAAGGAGATCAAGTGGATACAAATTGGAAAGGAAGAACTCAAAGTCACTATTTGTGGATGATATAATAGTATACATGAGTGACCCCAAACATTCTACCAGGGAACTCCTTCAGCTGATAAACGCCTTCAACAAAGTGGATGGATACAAAATTAACTTAAAAAACTCAGTAGTCCTTCTGTATACAAAGAACAAAAGGGCTGAGAAAGAAATTAGTGAAACAACAACCTTCACAATTGCCACAAAAAAAGCCAAAATATCTTGCTGCAACTCTAACCAAGCAAGTGAAAGACCTATAAGACAGTAACTTCAAGTCTCTGAAAAAAGAATTTGAAGAAGGTGTCAGAAAGATTTCCCATGCTCATGGATCAGTATGATTAACATTATAAAAATGGCCATCCTACCAAAAGCAATCTACAGATTCGATGCTATTCCCATCAAAATACCAACACAATTATTTACAGACCTTCAAAAAACAATTCTCAACTTCATATGGAAAAATGAAAAACCCAGAATTGCTAAAACATTCCTGTACAATAAAAGATCTTCAGGAGGAATCTCCATTCCTGACCTCAAACTGTACTATAGAGTAACAGTAATAAAAAACTGCATGGTATTGGCATAGAAACAGACTGGTGGATCAATGGAATCAAATCAAAGACTCAGAAATAAACTCACATTGTTGTGGATATAAACATGCTTTTATTTTGGTCCCAGGTGTGGGATGTGAGACTGATTCACATGGTCCACAGCAGCAGACTATTTGCCTCATACAGGTTCTGTGAGGAGCTCTTTGCCAGCTGCAGTTAGTTTGTTAGTTTAAAATCTGAGGACTATGGAGAGCAAATATATACCAGAGCACAAAGAGGTGGGAGCACTGAGAAAGAACAAGGCTGCTCCTGCTTTCCCCTTGCTGCTCCTGGTTGCTTTTGTGAGACAAGTAGTTAGAGATCTCCTGAAATGAGGATTGGACTGGCTCCAAGGAACCAGACGACCCTAACCAGCAAGAAGCAGCTAAGAGAACTGCAACACCTCTTTCACTAACACTTTCTCTCTCCTACCTGGTGTTGGGGTGTTGGAAAGGATTGGGGTGGAGTAGGGAGAAAAAGAAAAACAGAAATGTAAATAAAAGAGTTTTTAAAACTAGCTCATAACACATACCTACGTACACTTCATTTTTGACAAAGGAGCCAAAAGCATACAGTGAAAAAAAAAAATCTCCAACAAATGGTGCTGGTCTAACTGGATGTCAACCTGTAGAAAATTTCAAATAGATCTGTATTGATCACCCTGTACAAAACCCAAATCCAAGTAGATCCAAAGATCTTAACATGAAAGCAGACACACTAAGACATTTAGAAGAAAAATTGGGGAAGAGACTTGAACTCATTGGCATAGGAGAAAACTTCATGAACAGAGAATTAACAGCTCCCTCTCTAAGACCAACAATTAATAAATGGGACTTCATGAAATGGAAAAACTTCTGTAAAACAAAAGACACTGTCAATAGAACAAAAAGAACAAAACAGCCTACAGGCTGTGAAAGACTCTTCAGCAACCTTACATCTGACAAAGGGCTAATATCGAAAACATAATAAAACTCAAGAAATTAAACACCAACAAATGAAATAAACAAATTTAAAAAATGTGGTACAGAGCTAAACAGAGCACTCAATAGAGAAATATCAAATGGACAAGAGGCTCTTAATGAAATGCTCATTATTCATCAGGGAAATGCAAATCAAAACAACTCTGAGATTCCATTTCACACATGTCAGAATTGCTAAGATGAAAAACTCAAAGGACAGCTTATTTGGCAAGACTGTACAGAAAGGGGAACACTCCTCCACTGATGCTGGGAATGCAAACTTGTACAACTACTTTGGAAGTCAATCTGGTGCTTCCTCATAAAACTTGGAACAGCTCTACCTCAAGACCCAGCTGTACTACTCTTGGGTACAGAAGCTGCTCTATCCAAAAGCTGCTCTACCATACAGCAAGGACACTGGCTCATCTGTGTTCATAGTGGCTTTATTCATAATAACCAGAATCTGGAAACAACCTAGATGTCCCTCAAATGAATAATGGATAAAGAAACTGTGGTGCATTTACACAATGGAATGCTACTCAGCCATTAAAAAACAGGGCATAATGTAATTTGCAGGCAAATGGGTGGATCTGGAAAAGATCACCCTGAGTGAAGCAACCCATTCCCAGAAATACAAGCATGGTAAGTACTCACTTAAAAGCAGATATTAGCCATGTAATACAGGATAGCCATACTACAATCTACAGACCTAAAAAGTTAAGTTGTAAGGAGCACTCTAGGTAGGATGTTTAATTCTCATTCAGAAGGGCAAATAGAATAGACACTGGAAGCAGTTAAAGAAAGGGAACAGAATGGGAGCCTACCATAGATGTACACCAGGAGATTGAAGCAGATGCTTCAAACTTTGGGCAGAGCACAGAAAGTCTTATGGAAGAGTGGGGGAGACAGAAGGACCCAGAGGAGACAGGAGCTACACAATAAGACCAACAGAGCCATCAAATCTGGGTCAAGGGGATCCTGCGAAGACTGATTCACCAACCAAGGACCATGCATGGACAGTACCTATGCCTGTTGCTCAAATGTAGCAAATAGACAGCTCAGTCTCTATGTGGTTTCCCAGTAAGGAGAGCAGGGGCTATCTCTGACATAAACTCTGTTGCCTGCTCCTCAATTGCCTTCCCCTGGCAGGGCAGACTTACCAGGCCACAGAGGAAGAGGACACAGCCAATCCTGATGAGACTTGATAGGCTGGGATCACGTAATAGGGAAGGAAGGCTGCCCCTTTCTAAGGGCTAGGGGAGGTATATAGGGTGGAAGAGGAAGGGAGGGTGGGACCGGAATGAGACCAGAGAGGGGGGCTACTAGTGGGATATAAAGTGGATAAATTTTTAAAAATTAATTTAAATTAAAAAAAAAATCAGTGGCTCTGTGAGGATTGATACAGTTAGCTGCCTAGCATGCTTCTCTTAGCGTTCTGGTCCACGTGTCTTCATGGCATTAGCATAAAAACAGATATGTTGATCATTGGGAATGAATTGACATCTGAGAAATGAATCCACATACCTTTGAACATTTGATTTTTGATAAAGAAGCCAGAATTATACAATGGAAAAAAATAAGGCATTTTCAACAAATACTTGTTGTTCAAACTACGTATCAGCATGTAGAATAATGCAAATAGATCCATATTGACCACCCTTCACTAAACTAAAGTCCATGTGGATCAAAGACCTCAACACAAAACCATATACATTGAACCTGATAGAAAGAGAAAGTAGGAAATTGTTTTGAACACATTAGCACAAGAGAGAATTTCCTGGACAGAACTCCAATAGTGCAGGCATTAAGATGAACAATTAATAAATGGGACCCCATGAAACTTAAAAGTTTTCCTAAGTCAAAGGACACCATCCATAAAACAGAACTGCAAACTACAGAATGAGAAACTATTTTCCCAACTCCACATCTGACAGAGGTCTAACTTTCAAAATATATACAGAATTCAAGAAGCTGGAAATCAAGAAACCAAATATTCCAAGTAAAAATGGAGTACAGATCTAAATACCTCTCAGAATTGCTAAGATAAAAAACTTGAGAGACTGTTCATGCTGATGAAGATGTGGAGCACAGGGAACACTCCTCCATTGCTGGTGGGAGTGCAAACTTGTAGAGACACTATGGAAATCAATATGGAAGTTCCTCAGAAAATTGGAAATCGATCAACCTCCAGATTCAGCTATGCCACTTCCGGGCACATACTCATAATACTCCACCATACCACAGGACAATTTCTTTGCCACATTCATTGTTGCATTATTCATAATAGTCAGAAATTAGAAACAACTAGATTTCCCTCAATAGAATAATAGATAAAGAAGTGTGGTTCATTTACACAATGGAATATTACTCAGCTGTTAAAAAAATGACATTGTGAAATTCATAGGCTAATTAATGGAACTAGAAAAAAATCATCCTGAATGAGATAGCCCAGACTCATAAATATAAATAAAATATTATTCACTTATATGTAGATATTAGCCATTAAATAAATGATAACAAAGCTGCAGTCTATAGGCCCAGTGAGGTTAGGTAAAGAGACGTTGTCTAGGGTGAAAATATGGATCTTCTGGAGGAAGGGAAAATAGAATAGATTTTATGGGTGGACTGTGGAAGGTTGGAAATGGGAGGGGGGAATCCAGTGGAGCAGGGAGATGAGACCGAGCAAGAGAATTCAGGAAGTGATGGCTGTAATTAAAGGACATTTGGGTGGAGGAGGGGAGGAGCGGTGATGTAGAAACCTATTGCAGTGGAAACTTTCTGAAATATATGAAGGTGGTCCTAATCAGAACTCTTAGTAATAGAGGATAAGGACTCTCGACTGGCTATTTTTAAAACTTTTTATTGATCCTTTGTGAATTTCACATCATGCATCCCAGTCTCATTCATCTTCTCATCTCTTCATATCCAACTTTCCCCCTTAGAACCTCTCCGGCAAAATAAAAAACAAACAAATGACAAGAACAAAAGCAAAGCATAGAAAATATCTCATCTGTGACAGCATCAATATTGCATCCTCACTGGGACTCTTCCTAGTTATCCTGTTGTTGCCCTGTACCAAGGAGATCCTACAGCTTTGGAACAGGACTGGCCCTTTTATGAATCCCAGATGATACAGATTAGGGGTAGGCTAATTCAGAGTCCTGGATTTGGGTCTGCATGGTAGCTGAGCTGGTCATCCCATCAACTGTCCCTTATCTGCACCACCAGGGCAAGCTCTCCAGCACTGCTCTGGTTAAGCCACCCAATACTGCCATAGTCAGGGTCAGTTCTCCTTCTCTCGTGCCCTCAGGCCAGCCTCCAGAGCCAGCTCCACTGTGCTGTATTTCCCAATTAGGGTACAGGAACCATTCTCCCAAGTGCTGCAGCCAGTGAGAAGCTAGGACAAATCTTCTGCTCTCACACCCTCAGGAATGGCTCACCAGTATCATAAGCACCATGTCTACTGTGTTGCCCAAGTGAGGTACAGGCCCTGATATCCTAAGTGCTACAGCCAGTGAGAGGGCCATTCTCGTGGCCACAGGGTCAGCTCTCTTGGGTACTGCAGGTGAGAGAGGGAAGTGTATCACTCCCATGCCCATGCCATTTCATACCAGACAGGTACAAGGCCAGCTCTCCCTTGCTCACACTCAGGGCTGGCTCACTTCTACCTGCTCCACCAGGATCTGCTCAACTGTGCTGCCCAGAGAAGGGGAAGGGCTCTCTCTCCTGAGTTCAACAGCCCATCATTTGTAGCCAGGCAAGGCTTCCAGTGGTTGGACTGGGTTGTATTCCATTGGGTTGTTGGACAAAGGGTCTCATAGAAATCCTTAAACAACCCTAGCAGAAGCTAACACGGAGTGTTACTTTCCTCAAACTGGCATCAAGGCCCTATTGTTGAGGACAATATCCACAGCTCACTAAACATGGAGAAGTTGAGCTGATGCCTGCATGGAGACTTCACCCCTGTGTTCTAGTCTCTTTGGTGCAGGAAGGTATTCTGAAGGCTATCAAAAGAGAAATACAAACAACAACCCACCCACAAAACCTGTGACCTATATTTTGCCCTGCCTGAAAAATATGCTGGGGCAATTGTGACATAGAACTTGTGGGAGTAGCCAACCAAAGTCTGATTTCACTTAAGGCCTGCTCTACAAGAAAGAAGCCATATCCAACACTGCTTGGGTAACCAGGAACAAGAGAATATATAGGCCAAAGACCTAGAGTAAAACCAACAGGAATAGTCTCAAAAAAGTCTCAAAAATAGTCTCAAAAAATTCTAATGATATTCTGCTATACTCATAGATTACTGACATGTCCAATCATAATCAGAAAGGCTTCCTCTGGCAGCTGGTAGGAACAGATGCAGAGACCCATAGCCAGACAATATTTATTAAGAGAGTCTAAATTGAAGGTCTCAGTCAAATATCTCCCCATCAGAGCTCAGGGAATCCCACGGAAGAGGAGGCAGAACAATTGTAAAAGTCAGAGAGGATGGAGTACTCCAGGAGAACATGGCCCTCTGAATCAACTAAGTGGGCCTCATAGGTTCACAGAGACTGAAGCAGGAAGCACAGAGCCTGCATGGATCTGCACCAGGTCCTCTGCAAATATTTTTATAGCTACTATCTTAGTAATTTATAGGATTCATGATTATGAAAACAAGTGGGTCTCTGACTTTTTTGTGTGCTCTTGGGACTCTTCCTTCTAGTGAATTGTCATGTTCAAATTTGGTATGAAAATTTTTCCTTCATCTTATTACTTTTGGTTTTGTCATGTTTACTTGTTATCTCCTAGAAGCCTGTTCTTTTCTTCCGAGATGCAGAAAGGGAATGGATCCAGAGAGAAGCTGACGTAGGAAGGAACAGGAAGTAATGTAGGAAAGGGTAACAATAATTAGTATATATTTTATAAGAAAGAATCTATTTTAATTAAAAAAAATTGAAGAACAAAAACAACAACAAAGAAAGAGAACAACACAGGCATACAAATTCCTGTTCTTTTATTCTGAATATATAGATCAATCATAAGGGCAAATGCTTTTTCTGTTTTGTTTCTGTGTTACCAGCTTCTAAAAGAGCAGCCAACATACAACAGTCAAAACATAGCTGGTGGATAAACTAAAGCCTTGGCTTCAAATTTGCTCTGCATATCAATAGTTTCCCAAACTTCTCCCAAGAATCTGATGAACTAGACCACAGAACAGAAGATTTCATCCCTGGCTGCATATCAGTATCAATATCTTCCATTCCAGAAATGCCAGCCCAATTAGCCCATAGGATTTTTAAAATATCCCTATGTGATTATAATGTACAGTTGTCACTGAAAGCCACTCACTTAATCTAATCAAGTCAATACTCAATAAGCACACACACACACACACACACACACACACACACACACACACACACACACTTGCCCATCCATCAGGAATTCCCTTTTAGTTGAGATGAGACTAAATCATGAGGTTTCTAAGTTTCCTCCAGATGGTGTAACCAGAGTTGAAAAACAGTGTTTTATGTTTTCTGGCTCAGTTTAGCACGGGAAATATCCCATTTTGCAATGTCTTAACCCCTAATCTGCCTCAAATACTTTTTAGAAAACTATTGTTAAATGCTTAAGACAGGACTGGAGAGATGGCTCAGTGATTAAGAGCACTGTCTGCTCTTCCAGAAGTCCTGAGTTCAATTCCCAGAAACCACATGGTGACTCATAATCATCTATAATGAGATCTGATGCCATCTTCTGACATGCAGATGTACCTGCGAATAGAGCACTCATATACGTAAAATAAATAAGTCCTAAAAATAAATAAATAAAATTTGTAAATATGCTTAAGACAACACTCTTCCCTCTATACTCAATATAGAAAATACCTCTCAACTAGCATATAGTTAGTTCTCACCAATTTTCTATTTCCTTTTGAATTGCCACTGACACGGAATGACCTTAAAGCCAAGGCACCCTTTCCTGACTATTTTGTGACTTCTAGAACCATGTTCTTTCTGAATCCAAGAGGTGGTAAAGGCCCATAGATGAAATCCAGTGCCTGAGGACATCTCTGTGCCTTACCACTTCCCTGCTCCTTCCCACTTCCATATCCCTCTGCCACTTTCTGGTTCCAGACCCTACAGTTGCTAAGATGTCCCTAAAGAAAGCTGGAGTGACAAAATGGACATACTTTTACCTCTGTTACCACCTTATCTTAGAGAAGATCTAAGATAGGTAGATAGATAAATGATAGATAGACAGATAGATAGATAGATAGATAGATAGATAGATAGATAGATAGATAGATAGATAGGTAGATAGATAGATAGATAGATATTGGTTTTTTGAGACAGGGTTTCTCTATGTAGCCTTGGCTATTCTGGAACTCACTCTGTAGGCCAGGCTGGACATCATTTCATAAAGACCTTTCTGCCTCTGCCTCTGCCTCTGCCTCTTTCCCAAGTGCTGGGATTAAAGGGATGTGCCACCACTGCATGGCCACTATATTTTTTAAGCCAAGCTGAAATTAGATGACAGTTTATCTGGGAATCTGAGTTCTTAAAATGGTTCTATAAGGGAGCCAGGCTGTGGTAGCACACACCTTTAATCCAGGGGCAAGCATATCTCTGAGTTCAAGGCCAGCCTAGTCTACAGAGCAAGTACCAGGACTTTGGGGGTCCACAAAGAAAACCTGTTTCAAAAAAGGAAACAAACAAAAATGGTTCTATAAGGGAAGCCAAGCTCCAAATTCAAGTGTAGGGTCAATCCCAGTGAAAATGAAGAAAAGTCAAGTCTCAGAACAGCCAAAGTGCCAAAGAATAACTCTTGAAGACTGCAAAGCAGAGATTGATGACAGCATGGTCATGTTCCATCTCTTGAGAATTATAGATTCTTCTCGTGTTAAATGTTAAAAAAATGGCAGTAGTCTTTTTAACTAAATTTTTTATATTAATTACATTTTATTCGGTTTCCCAGCTGCAGCCCTCTCCTTCATTCCCTCCCAATCTCACCCTCCTTCCCTCTTCTGCTCCCATTACCCTTTCCAAGTCCATTGATAGGGGGAGGTCCTCTTCCTCTTCCATCTGGCCCTAGTTTATCAGGTCTCATCAGGACTGGCTGCAGTGTCCTCCTCTGTAGCCTGGAAAAGCTACTCCCCTCTCAGGAGAGGTGGTCAAAGAGCTAGCCACTGAGTTCATGTCAGAGACAGTCCCTGTTCTCCTCACTAGAGAACCCACTTGGAGACTGAGCTGGCATGGGCTATATCTGAGCAGGGGTTCTAGGTTATTACCATGAATGGTCCTTAGCTGGAGTATCAGTCTCAGAAAAGAACCCTCTCCCCAGATTTCAAGGTTCTGTTGCTCTTCTTGTGGAGCTCCTGTCCTCTCCAGTTCTTACTAACTCCCACTTCTTTCATAGAATTCCCGGCACTCTGCCCAAATTTTGCTTATGAGTCTCAGTATCTGCTTTGATACACTGCTGGTTAGAGTCTTTCAGAGGCCCTCTGTGGAAGGCTCCTGTCCTGTTTCCTGTTTTCTCCTTCTTCCAATTTCCATATCATTTGCCTTTCTTAGTGAGAATTGATCATCTTAACCAGGGTCCTCCTTCTTGCTTAGCTTCTTTAGGTGTACAGATTTTAGTATGTTTATCCAATATTATAGGTCTAGTATCCACTTATAAGTGAGTATATACCATTTGTGTCTTTCTGATTCTGGGATACCTCATTCAGGATGATCTTTTCTATATCCCACCATTTGCCTGCAAATTTCACGATTTCCTTGTTTTTAATTGCTGAGTAGTATTCCATTGTTTAAATGTACCACAATTTCTATTTCCATTCCTCCATTGCTGGACATCTGTGTTGTTTCCAGGTTCTGGCTATTACGGGTAAAGCTGCTACAAACATGGTTGAACAAATGTCTTTGTTGCAGTTTTCTTCACAGTTCACAATCACCTTTCAATATGACAGTGACCTCCTCAATGTACATTATTCGGGTGACAACAGTGGTGGATCTGTTTCTAACACAGTTCACATTTTACATAGAAACATGTTATGTACTCATTCCCCCTTAGTGACTCTTATCTTGCAACACTGCTATCCACCATCATTGTGGGCTTTAAATATTACTGTGAATATAGACTGCCCTTTTCAGGTTGATATGCAATTCTCTCACCTGAACCACACAGCCGAAGAGGTATAGACACTAGAAGTCTATTTAATAGGGACCAGCTGTGTATCAGGAATTCTGCTAAGGGCTTCTCTCTCATCTCTCCTATGGGGTATTACTTCTATCTAACTGATGAAGAAACAGTCTCAGCTTATGACTCCCTTTCTATCTGTAAACTGTGTCCTTCTGTACAGAAGAATAAATAGAGGTTGCACAGCCAGGCGATGGCACAACCAGGCCTCCAAGCCCTGTCACAGAGCTTGTGATTTTTGTCCTACACACTTTCTTCCTGCCATCCTGGCAATTCAGTCCAATCACCACTGCATGCCAGAGTTCAGTGGAGAGTAAAGGGAATGAGCTAGGTTTTGAGTGATGTGATCAATCAAGTTGTAAAATCACATTTTTTCTTTGTATACACCTACTCCCTACATCGATGACTTTGTCACTGTAAGACTTCACTAAACAGAATTTATAGTCAAATAACACATCTTTGCTCTGATACAGAATCAGAATCTATTTAAAATTACAGTTATGGAGATGGGGATGTAGCCCAGTTTCGAGCACATGGCTAGTATGTAGAAGACTCAGTGTTTGACCACATAAGTCAGACATGGTAGCTCACACCAGAAAACTTAGACAACAGAGACAAGGGGATCAGAAGTTCAAGGTCACCCTTACATTATGAGATTGAGGCTATCCTGGGATTCTTGGGACCCTAGCTTAAAAAGAAAAAAAAAGAAAAGAAAAGAAAAGAAAAGAAAAGAAAAGAAAAGAAAAGAAAAGAAAAGAAAAGAAAAGAAAAAAAAATTGATGGGGTTGGAGAAAAGGCTCAAAGCATTTGCTGTGTAATCATAAGGACTGGAGTTTAGTTCCCAGAACTCACGTAATAAGCTTGGTGTCTTGTGCATGCATATAACCATAGCTTTAAGGAGGATGGATAAAAGAAGATATCTGGGGCCTGTTTGGCTTGTTGACTTCCAACCTAGCTGAGAAAATGTGAGCCTTGGTTTCAGGAAGAGACTGTGTCTTGAAGGAATATACAAGGAGTGGCAGCAGATACTCAAAGTTTGCTTCTAGCCAATATTCAGACAGCAGCATGTACACCTGCACACACAGATGTATACACACACACACACACACACACACACACACACACACACACACACACACCACATGCATGCACAAACACACATATGAATAAATCTTTTAAAAAATAGTGAAGAATTCCCAACTCCTCTCCAGACCTATCCACTCAGCATCTTTGGGAAATAATGTTCAACAATTTGCATTGTTAGCAAGATCTCCCAATTTCAAGCAAAGCTTCTTTTTTACGTCCAGTGGTATGTTTTAAACTACTGCCCTTGCAGCACATACCTTTTCCTGTAACTAGTCTTTGTCTTATGTTTTCACACAACAGTGCTCCCCATTCAAGCCTTTGTATCTGACCCCTGTAGGTGTTGGCTTTGTCCTCTTCATTTTTTAGAGCATTCTTGTTACTAAAATCTATCAGCACATTCTAGTAACTCATTACACATTTCCCCATTTATCCAGAGGGTAAATTGCCATTTATAATTTTAAGTTGGAACACTTTTTTCTGAAAAGAAAATATTTTATTGAAAATATATTTTTCCCCACATAATATATTCTGATTACAATTTACCATCCCCCTCTACTCATTCACAGTTCATCCACACCTCATCTTCTATCCAGATATAAGCCTTTTCTGTCTCTCATTTGAAAACAAACAGGCTTCTAAGGGATAATAATAAAATATAGTAAGATAAAAATTAGCACATCAGAAATAGTCAATCTAACAAACAAAGAGTCCAAGAGAAAGCACAAGAAACAGAATCACTTGTTCCCACAGTCAGGAATCCTGTTAGTCTCTGTTCTGCTTGGGCCTGGATTTTCAAGGGACCCTAGAACTTTGCTTCCAAGGGAGAACAGGGGTTGGAGGTTCCATTTCTCCTAAGGAGCAGCTAGAGGACTTTAGGGAAAGGCCCACGTTCTAGGCTGAGTTGTGGAAAACTTTTCAGAGTGTTTCAGTTTAGCTCTTTTAGAATGAGATGGCTGGTAGCAGTGGAAACTTGGGCATTCCAAAGCCTCTGGTGACAGCAAAATGTCACAGCTCCAGGTTAAGCTGCTATGCTAAGCATGGCAGAGGTGCAGGTGAAAGCTCATGTCTGGTTGGCTTGCAGCCAAGACACTGGGCTGGTGATCCCCAAGCCCACAGGCTGGAGGGCAAGCCAAGTGACACAAGGTCCAGTGAAAGGGTAGGCTAAATAAAGAATCTCAGGAGGCCATGGTGGAAGGCTGATGGTATCTCGGGAGAACACAACCAGGCGGCATGTTTATTTTAAATCCGAGATTTATAAACCTTGAGCAGTGGGAGGGATTTCAAGGATGAATGTGTTCGATTCACTGGAGTCACAGGGTCAAGGAGTCTTCATTTACATGCAGTAGTGCAGTGCCTCAATTTCCACACAGTAGCATGGTCCTATCACAGGAAGGAGAATATACTACCTAATTATTCTATAGTTGGGGGAATCTCTAATTACAATTGAAGGTCACTGCTGAATACCAAGATCTTTAGCAGACTGAGGTATTTCACCAGATATGAATTCTGAGGTGTTTGTTGGACTATTTTTCTTTCTTTCTTTCTTTCTTTCTTTCTTTCTTTCTTTCTTTCTTTCTTTCTTTCTTTCTTTCTTTCTAATATTTTTTTAAAAATAATTTTATACATTCACTAGTATCCCAACTGTAGCCCTCTCCCTCTTTCCCTCCCAATCCTCCCCTCCCTCCCTCATCTCCCTACCCCCTTCCGAGACCACTGACAGGGGTGTCCTCCTCTCCTTCCATCTGGCCCTAGCTTATCAGGTATCTTCAGGATGGTTGCAATGTCTTTATCTGTGGCCTAGCAAGGCTGCTCCTCCCTCGGTGTGGAGGGGAAGTTCAATGAGCCAGACATTGAATTCATGTCAGAAACAATTCCTGTCTCCCTTAACAGGAAACCCACTTGGATACTGAGCTACCATGGGCTATATCTGAGCAGGGGTTGTAGGTTATATCCATGCATGGTCCTTGGTTAGATAAAAAGTCTCAGAGAAGACCCCTAGGCTCAGATATATTTTGACCTTGTGGGGCTCCCTGTCCCTTCTAGGCTATACTAATTCCTCCTTCCTTCATATGATTCCCTATACTCTGAGGAAGGCTTGCTTATGGGTCTCAGCGTCTGCTTTGATACACTGCTAGGTAGAGTCATTCGGGTGCCTTTTGTGGTAGGCTACTGTCCTGTTACTTCTTTTCTCCTTTTTCCAATGTCCTTCTCCTTTGTCTTTCTAGATGAGGATTGATCATCTTACCCCTGGACCTCTTTCTTGTTTATCTTACTTAGGTGTACACATTTTAGTATGTTTATCCTATCTTATAGGTCTAGTACCCACATATAAGTGAGTATACATGATGTGTCTCTTTCTGCTCCTGGGATATCTCACTCAGGATGATTTTTTTTCTAGATCCCTCCATTTGCCTGCAAATTTCATGATTTATGTATTCTTGGATTCAGTTTGCAAGAATTTTATTGGGTATCTTTGCATTGATGTTCATAAGAGAGATTGGTCTGAAGTTCTTTTTTTTTGTTGCGTCTTTGTGTGGTTTAGATATTAAGGTGACTGTGGCTTCATAGAACGAATTTGGTAATATTCCTTCTGTTTCTGTTTTGTGGAATAATTTGGAGAGAATTAGAGTTAGCACTTCTTTGAAAGTCTGATACAAAATCAACTCAAAAAAATCAGAAGCCCTCCTGTATACCAAAGACAAAAGGGCCAAAACAGAAATTAGGGAAACAACACCCTTCACAATAGCCACTAATAACATAATGTACCTTGGTGTGACTGTAACCAAGCAAGTGAAAGACCTGTTTGAGAAAAACTTCAAGTCTCTGAAGAAAGAAATCAAAGAAGATCTCAGAAGATAGAAAGATCTCCCTTGCTCATGGATTGGTAGGATTAACATTGTGAAAATGGCCATCCTGCCAAAAGCAATCTACAGATTCAATGCAATTCCCATCAAAATACCAACTCAATTCTTTACAGACCTTGAAAAAAAGATTCTCAGCTTCTTATGGAGAAACGAAAAACCCAGAATCTCCAAAACAATCCTGTACAACAACAGATCATCTGGAGGTATCTCCATCCCCGATCTCAAGTTGTACTACAGAGCAATAGTAATAAAAACTGCATGGTATTGGCATAAAAACAGAAAGGAGGATCAATGGAACTGCATAGAAGACCCAGAAATAAACCCACACACCTATGAATACTCGATTTTTGACAAAGAAGCCAAATTCATTCAATGGAAAAAAGACAGCATCTTCAACAAATGATGCTGGTCCAACTGGATGTCTACATGCAGAAAAATGAAAATAGATCTATATTTATCACCCTAGCACAAAACTAAAGTCCAAGTGGATCAAAGACCTCAACATAAAACCAGATACTCTAAATCTGTCAGAAGAAAGAGTGGGGAACAGCCTAGAACTCATTGGCACAGGAGACAACTTCCTGAACAGAACACCAACAGCACAGGCTCTAAGAGCAACAATCAATAAATGGGACCTCATGAAACTGAAAAGCTTCTGTAAAGCAAAGGACACCGTCATCAAAACAAAATGACTGCCTACAGATTGGGAAAGAATCTTCTCTAACCCTTTATCTGACAGAGGACTCATATCTAGTATACACAAAGATTTAAAGAAGCTGAAAAGCAGCAAACCAAGTAATCCATTTAAAAAATGGGGAACAGAGCAAAACAGAGAATTCTCGACAGAGGAATATCGAATGGCAGAGAAACACTTAAAGAAATGCTCAACCTCATTAGCCATCAGGGAAATGCAAATCAAAAGGACCCTGAGATATCACCTTACACCCATCAGAATGGCCAAAATGAAAAACTCAAGTGACAACACATGCTGGAGAGGTTGTGGAGAAAGGGGAACCCTCGTCCACTGCTGGTGGAAATGTAAACTGGTACAACCACTCTGGAAATCTATCTGGTGCTTTCTAAGACAATTAGGAATAGTGCTTCCTCAAGACCCAGCTATACCACTGCTAGGTATAGACCCAAACTTTGCTCAAGTACACAAAAGGGATACTTGCTCAACCATGCTTATAGCAGCTTTATTTGTAATAGCCAGAACCTGGAAACAACCTAGATGTCCATCAACAGAGGAATGGGTACAGAAATTGTGGTATTTTTCTACAATGGTATACTACTCAGCAATCAAAAAGGAGGAAATCATGAAATTTGCAGGCAAATAGTGGGATCTAGAAAAGATCATTCTGAGTGAAATATCCCAGAAGGAGAAAGACAAACATGGTATATACTCACTTATATAGACCTATAAGATATGACAAACATAATGAAATCTATACACCTAAAAAAGATAATCAAGAGAGCGGACATGGGGTAAGATGATTAATCCTCCTTTAGAAAGACAGATGGGATGTGCATTGAATGTATGACAGGAGTCTACTGAGCTCATCTAAAAGACTCTAACTAGCAGTGTTTTCAAAGCAGATACAAAGACTCATGACCAAACCTTTGGCAGAGTACAGGGAATCATATGAAGGAAGGGGAGTTAGTATGATGGGGAAAGGATAGGAGCTCCACAAGGACCAAATATGTCTGGGCACAGGGTCTTTTCAGATACTGGCATTCAACCAAGGACCATGTATGGATATAACCTAGAACCTCTGCTCAGATGTAGCGTGTGGTAGCTCAGTAACCAATTGGTTTCCCATAGTGAGGGGAACAAGGATTATTTCTAACAGGAACTCAATGACTGGCTCTTTGACCTCCCCACCCCCCAAGGGAGGAGCAGTCCTGTTAGGCCACAGAGGAGGGCTTTGCAACCAGTCCTGAAGATACCTGATAAAACAGGATCGGATGAATGGGGAGGAGGTCCCCCCCATCAGTGGACTTGGAAAGGAGCACGGTGGAGATGAGGGAGGGAGGTTGGGAATCGGAGGGAATGAGGGAGCGGGACACGGCTGGGATACAGTTAATAAAACGTAACTGATAAGAAAAAAATAAAAATAAATAAATAAATATTAACAGTTCTAAACATCAAAACATAAGGAGGATTTACACAGGCAGTTACAGGGCCTTCAGAGAGTTTCTGCAGCTAGCTTCCAAATATAGGTATGCTGAAAACCAGAATCAGATCACCAAACTCCCATTGTCATCCTCTTTCCCATTCTTCCTGATTTTGTTGAGAATAGTCCTGATTTCCAGACCAATGAAGTCCAGTCATAGTCTATCTAAAGGTTTCTCTACATAACATCTTCTGCAGGTAGCAGAATGTAACTAAGGTGGGTCAGGGGCATAAGCCCAATATAGCTCTCTGTTTACAACCAAGACAGAATTCATTATCATCAGCAGTAGGAGCACCCTCCTTCCAGGGAACAACTCCCAACATCTTATCAATGCTTCTAGGATCCATTGGGCTACTTCAGCATCCTGTAGAAAAACACAAACATGCCTTCTTCCCCATATTAATAAGGGTCAGGGCCCTGTCTTATTTCAGTAATAAGAGCTCTCCACAGTCAAGCCAATTATGGATGGTGCTATCTCTGGAATAGTGGTCTTGGGGTATATAAGAAAGCAGGCTGAGCAAGCCATGTAAGCAGTAGCCTCTGCATCAGCTCCTGTCCCCAGGTTTCCTGTCTTGTTTGAGTTCATGACTCACTACCTTCCACAAAGAAGCATGCTCTACATGTCTAAGCCAAATAAACTCACTCCTCCCCAACTTGATTTTTGATCATGGTTCAACACAGCAATAGAAACCCTAACTAGGATAGCCAGGTGCTATGATCCCTGCCTGTAATCTCAGCACTCAAAGAGGCAGATGCAGGAGGCTCTCTGTGAGTGTGAGGCCAGCCTGGTTTACAAAGTGAGTCGAGGACAGCCAAGGCTACATAGAAAAACCCAAAACAAACAAAAAAAAGAGAGAGGGGAAAAAAGATACAAAAACAAAAGAGGAGAAATGTAATTATATTATAATTTCAAAATAAACTTAAACAAAGTTAATAAAATAAAATTAATTTATTTTTATTTTTTTAATATTCATAGAAACTTCCTTCTCCAGGATCTAGCCTGGTAAATGAATGGAACTATAGAAGATAATATTGAATAAGGTAACAGAAAGAAACACAGAAAGACAAATATCACACGTTCTCTCACATTGGAAGCAACTACACTGGAAATTCTTCAGGAGTGAGCACATATCTTGGAATGTGTGTCCCATAATTTTCCTTCTTCTCAGCACCTCATGGATCCTTCTCCAATATATACCATATAGTTGGCCACAAAGCAAGCCTCAATAGATACAAGAAGATTGAAATATTCCCTTGTATCCTATCTGATCACCATAGACTAAAGCTGGACTTCTACAACAACAGAAATTTTTAAAAAAGCCTACACTCCCATGGAAACTGAACAACTCACTACTCAATGACAGCTTGGTCAGGGATGAAATAAAGAAAAAAACTTAAACACTTTCTAGCTTTCAATGAAAATGAAGGCACAATAAACCTAAACTTATGGGACACAATAAAAGCAGTGTTAAGAGGAAAATTCATAGCACTACGTGGCTTCAGGAAGTAATTTGATACACTGCTAGATAGTCTTTCACAGGCCCTCTGTGGTAGACTCCTGTCCTGTTACTTGTTTTCTCCTATTTCCAATGTCCATCCCATTTGTCTTTCTAAGTGAGAATTGATCATCGTACCCTGGGTTCTCTTTCTTGTTTATCTTCTTTAAGTGTACAGATTTTAAAATGTTTATTTTAAAACAGATGCTGAGAGCAATAACCAAAACCTTCAGCAGAGTGCAGGGAATCATATGAAAGAAGGGGGAGTTAGTATGACTTGGAGAGGACAGGAGCTCCACAAGGACCAAATATATCAGGGCACAAGGGTCTTCAATGAGACTGTCTCTCCAACTAAGAACCATGTATGGATATAACCTAGAACCCCTGCTCAGAAGTAACCCACGGTAGCTCAGTATCCAAGTGGGCTTCCCTAGTAAGGGGAACATGGACTATTTCTGTAATGAATTCAATGGCTGGCTCTTTGACATCTCGTGCCCCCCCCCCAAGGGAGGAGCAGCCTTCCTAGGCCACAGAGGAGGACATTGCAGCCACACTGAAGATACCTGATAAGCTAGGTCTGATGGAAGGTGAAGAAGACCTTCCCTATCAGTGGACATGGGAAGGGGTAGGAAGGAGATGAGGGAGGGAAGGCAGGATTGGGAGGGAATGAGAGAGGGGGCTACAGCTGGGATACAAAGTAAATAACCTGAGATTAATATTAAAAAATAAAAATTATGTAAAAAAGAAGTAATTTGAAACATCTCATACAAGTAACTTAATAGTTCACCAGAAAGCTCTAAGAAAAAAAGAAGCAGACACTCCCAAGAGGAGTAGATGGCTGGAAATAATCAAACTCAGGGCTGAAATCAATAAATTAGAAATAAATAAAACAATACAATGAATCAATGAAACCAAGAGCTGGTTCTTTGAGAAAATCAACAACATAGACAAATCCTTAGCCAAAATAACTAAAAGGTAAAGAGAAACTATCCAAATCATCAAAACCAGAAATGAAAAGGGGGACATAACAACAGACACTGAAGAAACCCAAACAATCATTAGGTCTCACTTCAAAAGGCTATAGGCCACAAAATTTGAAAATATGAATGGAATGGACTATATTCTTGATTGATTCCACTTACCAAAACTGAATCACGGCCAGGTAAATCAATTAAATAGTCCTATATCACCTAAGGAAATAGAAGCTGTCATCAAAAGTCTCCCATCCAAAAAAAAAAAAAAAAGCTTAGGGCCAGATGGTTTCAGCAAAGAATTCTACCAGACCTTCAAAGAAGTGCTAACTCCAATTCTCTCCAAACTATTCCACAAAATTGAAACAGAATGAACATTACCAAACTCATTCTATGAAGCCCCAGTCACCTTGGTACCTAAACCTCACAAAGACCCCCCCCCCCAAAAAAAAGCAATTATCAGGCCAATCTCCCTTATGAACTTTGATGCAAAAATACTCAACAAAATACAAACTGAATCCAAGAACAGATCAGTGATATCATCCACTATGACCAAGTAAGCTTCATCCCAGGTATGGAGGTATGTTTCCATATGTGGAAATCCAACAATGTAATCCACCATATAAACAAACTGAAAAAAAAATGTCATCTCCTTAAATGCTGAAAAAGCATTTGATAAAATTCAACATTTGTTTATGTGAAAAGTCCTGGAACGATCAGGGATACAAGGCACTTATCTAAACATAGTGAAGGCAATATACAACAACATATAGCCAACATCAGTCTACACAGAGGGGAACTTAAATCAATCCCACTGAAATCAGGGACAAAGCCAGGCTGCCCATTGTCTCCATTTCTCTTCGACATAGTTCTTGAAGTCCTTGCTAGAGCAATAAGACAATTAAAGGAGATCAAAGGGATTCAGTTTGGAAACAAAAGAGTCAAAGTATCACTATTTGCAGATGATATGATTATATACGTGAGTGAATCCAAAAACTCTACCACGGAGCTCCTACATCTGATAAACACCTTCAGCAAAGTGGCTGGATAGAAAATTAACTCAAAATATCAGTAGCCCTCCTATATGCAAAAGAAAATTGAGCAGAGAAAGAAATTGGGGAAATAACACCCTTCACAATAGCCACAATGGACATAAAGTACCTTGTTGTGAATCTAACAAAGCAAGTCAAAGACTTGTATGAAAAAACTTCCAGTCTCTGAAGGAAGAAATAGAAGAAAGTATAAGAAGATGGAAAGACCTCCCAAACTCATGGCTTGGTGGGATTAACACAGTAAAGATATCCATCCCGTCAAAAGCAATCTACAGATTCAATGCTATTCCCATCAAAATACCAACACAATTCTTTACAGACCTTGAAAGAAAAATTCTCAACTTCATATGGAATAACAAGAAACCCAGAATTGCTAAAAGAATCCTCTATAATAAAAGATCTTCTGGAGGTATCTCCATCACTGATCTCAAGTGGTACTATAGAGAAAAGGTAATAACAGCTGCATGGTATTGGCATAGAAACCAGCTGGTGGATCAATGGAACTGAATAGAAGACCCAGAAATAAGCCCACACATTTATGGACACCTGTTTTTTGACACAGATGCCAAAACCATACAATGGAAAATAAGATAGCATTTTCAATAAATGGTGCTGTTCTAATTGGGTATCTACATGTAGAAAAATTCAAATAGATCTATCCCTATCACTGTGTACAAATCTAAAGTTCAAGTGGATCAAATAACTCAATATAAAACCAGAGACACTAAGCCCGTTAGAAGAATATGTGAGGAAGAGCCTGGAAGTCATTGGCACAGGTGACAACATCCTGAACAGAACACCAACAGCACAGGCTCTAAGAGCAACAATCAATAAATGGGACCTCATGAGACTGAAAAGCTTCTGTAAAGTAAAGGATACTGTTTTCAGAATAAAATGACAGCTTACAGATTAGGAAAGGATCTTCACCAATTCTATACCTGACAAAGGGCTATTATCCAGAACATATAAAGAAATCAAGAAGTTAAATAGCAACAAATCAAGCAATCAAATTTAAAAATGGGGTACATAGCTAAACAGGGAATTCTCAACAGAATATCAAATGACAGAAAAAGACTTAAAGAAATGCTCAACATCCTTAGCTATCCTGAAAATGCAAATCAAAACCACCCTGAGATTTCACCTTACACCCTTCAGAATGAATAAGATCAAAAACTCAAGTGACAACACATGCTGGAAAGGATGTGGCAAAAGGGGAACCCTCCTCCATTGCTGGTGGGAATGTCAACTTGTACAACCACCTTGGAAAGCAATCTGGTGCTTTCTCAGACAATTAGGAATAGTGCTACTTCAAGATTCAGCTCTACCACTCTTAGACATATGTCCAAAAGATGCTTAAGTATACAACAAAGACATTTGCTCAACCATGTTTGTAGTAGATTTTTTTTTCGTAATAGCAAGAAGCTAAAAAGAACCCATACGTGCATCAGTTGAGGAATGGATACAGAAATTGTGGTACATTTACACAATGAAATGCTACTCAGCAATTAAAAACCAGGAAATCATGAAATTTGCAGGCAAATAGTGGGAACTAGAAAAGATCATGCTGAGTGAGGTATCCAGATGCAGAAAGAAACACATGGCATATATTCACTTATAAGTGGATATTAGACATACAATATAGGATAAACATACTAAAATTTGTACACCTAAAGAAGCTAATCAAGAAGGAGGACTCTGGGTAAAATTATGCTCAATCCTCATTCAGAAAGGCAAATGGGATGGACATCAGAAGAGGAAGAAAACAAGGAACAGGATAGGACCTTAACATGGAAGGCCTCTGAAAGACTTTACCCTGCAGGGTATCAAAGCAGAGGCTTAGACTCTTAGTCAAACTTTGGGCAGAGTGCAGGGAATCTTATGAAAGAAAGGGGAGATACAAAGATCGGGAGCGGCCAGGAGCTTCACAAGAGAGCAAAAATAATCTGGACACAGGGGTCCTTCCTGAGATGGATACTCCAACTAAGGACCATTCATGAAAATAATCTAGAACCCCTGCACAGAGGTATCCCATGGTAGCTCAGAGGGGTGCAGGCTTTCCAGGCCACAGATGAAGACAATGCATCCAGTCCTGATGAGAACTCGTAGACTAGGATCAGAGGGATGACCTACCTTATCAATGGACTTGGGAGAGTCATGGGAGGACATAAGGCAGGGGGGTGAGTTTGGGAGGGAACTAGGGAAGGGGTTACAGCTCTGATAGAAAGTGAGTAAAAAATTAAATAAATTTAAATAAAAAATAAATTAAAAAATATATTACTAAGAATTGACAGTTTGAGTTTTAATATCCATTCAGGTAGATTTCTTTTGCAAATGATTAAAAATTGTTGATGTTCAGTTTTCAGTTGCCATTTGAGTTTGGTCTTCCCTTAGACCTTATCAGAGAGCCTTCTTACTACCACAGTTGGCAGTTAATGCAGAAACACATAAGTGCCCAAAATGAGAATAAGTGTTGGTGGAGTGCTCTGTTTTAAATGGAACATGTATATTATCCTATCCATGGCTCAGGGAGCATCATGAATGAGGGCAGAAAAAAGAAGATGTGATATAGTTCTTGTAGTAATGAACTCTCCTCAGCTATGTTTATCTGCACAAGACTGTGCCTCAACATTTAATCACTGATGGAGGAGGGTCCCATGAGGTCTCAATCCTCTCTCATGTTCTACTGACAGTTGATGGTTACTGGGACATGATGTCAGTTTCTAGAGTCACTCATCAGTTGCTCACAGTCCAGTAACTAGCCTCCTACCCACGCTTAAGCAAGCAACTCTATTTTAAGTCTGTGGATCCCACAGCAAGAAGGCATGGAACTGTGAGTATGACTTGCTTGGGAGGTAGGGTTTCAACAGAATAGGAGTGAAAATGATCAAAATTGTATAAAGACATGTGTGAAACTATCAAACTTTATTTTAAAAAAGGAATCAGGTGTGTCCAGGCTTTTATGGTTTGAAAAAATTAAAACAGCACATATAAATGAAAATGATTTATAAAGAGATACAGGTATGTAAATGCATTTCTGCTTGAAAAAAATAG
Organism: Psammomys obesus; assembly: GCF_907164565.1. Classification (NCBI taxonomy): domain Eukaryota; kingdom Metazoa; phylum Chordata; class Mammalia; order Rodentia; family Muridae; genus Psammomys; species Psammomys obesus. The sequence continues at coordinate 511,863 of NW_026594184.1, read as the reverse complement.
ACATGATTTTTTTTGTTTGATTGGTAGGTTGGATGGTGTTTTTGTCTGTTTGATGGGAGGATGTCTTGCTTTTGATACAGGGTCCCACTAAGGAACCTTGACTGGCCTCAAACTCACACACATCTGCCTGCCTTTTCCTCTAGTGCTGATGTAACTGATGTGAGCTTGTAACAAACAAAGCCAATTGGCCAAGGCCAATGAGGACAGAGTAACTAAGAGGACAGACACCATTTTGACCTTTGTTTCCATCTCTCCTGAATTATGCAGGTCTTACAGAAACAAGTGACAATACTTCTAAAAGTGTCTTACACTTTTGATAAAAGCCCTTACAATCAAAGGGGCAGTGGTTGTATTCTGAGAAGTGTAAACACTCTAATAAAGGAAAGTCATTACAGAGGAAAATATCATCCATTCTTCCATAGGAAGCTGTGTAGATAACAAGACCAAGACCCAATTCTAGAAGAAAGGGCACTGGTACTGCCACTGCTCTAAGATATCTATATTCTAACAGTGAGGTGATAAATTTTATTATTTTGTAAAGCATCTAGCTCGTGGTCCATTTAGTTTTGTGGCAATATAGAAGCTACCACAGAGGCTCTGACACTCCAATATTCTCCATACATTAATTGTATATGTATATATTAAATATCATAACTGACATCAGTACTGAGCTGTTCTAGAAAATACAGTAAGATATAATATAAAGGAACTAAGAAACTCAACTATTTATTTTACTATGAATATCTTTCATTTTTACATGTTCATATATATATGTAAATACTTATGTGTCTATATAGTTGTACTTTGCTCATCAGAACTCTCTGATGTCCTTTCCTCCCCCTCCAGATTGTCCTCATCCTCCACATAAAGAGTCATAAATGGTCCTGCTTCTGCTTTCATATCCAGATTTGATTTTAAAGAATAAAATGTACGGGCTGGAGGGCTGGCTCACCAGTTAAGACACTCCCTGATCTTCCAAAGGACCCAAGTTAGGTCCCAAGTACCCACACTGTGTGGCTTACAACTGTTTATCACTTCAGCTTCAGGTCATCCAACACACTCTCCTGGCCTACTTGGGCACCCATACATGTATGGTATACACATGCACATATGAGTAAGCACACAGACAGAGAGAGATACACATAAGCATATCTTTTTTTAAAGGATGAAGATAAAACAAATGAAGTCAAATTTTCTGTAGCCTCTTAATGATTTCATTCATTTCACTTTATTCTTGAGAGGTACTACTGTTTTATATTATTACTATTTGTGTTACTTATTTTTGCGTTAGCTATAATTGTGACAATATATCTGACATACATCAACTTAAAAAAGACAAAGGTTATTTTAGATTATAGTTTCAAAGACTTCAGTTCATACTCATTTGACAGCGTGTCTTTTGGGGGCTGTAGTGAAGTAGTATGTTATGTCAGGGCATGTAGAAGAGAAGAGCTGTTCTCCTCTGGCATTGTGGCCAGGAAGCAAAGTATGCAGGTATGGCCTCAGTGACTTTCTTCCTCTTACTAAACCCTGACATTTCCACCATCCCCAGTCACACACAAGGCTGGAAGCCAAGCCATTGGTACATGTCCTTTGGCGCACAATCATATCTAATTATTTCATAATGACTATCCATAAGCACGGTTTAAATGTCAAGTGTATCTTTTTGCGCTATCCATAAGCACGGTTTAAATGTCAAGTGTATCTTTTTGCGCTTGTTGTTTTCACTCAGTGCTATTTGTTTTCCTGAGGAAAATATTATATTATGCAGGTATAAATATTTTAAACTGTTAAATAGACATCAATATAACTTAAATTTTATTTATATTTATATAATCCTCTGATGGCAGGTGTTTAATGTATCTCTATAACTAAATTTGTCTATTTCTCCTTTTATTTCTATTGCTTTCTGTTTACCATTTTGGGAAGCTCTATTATCTAGCATACTAGACACTTAGAATTATATTTTTCTGGTAGAATGCTCTTTTTGTAGTTACATAATGTTTTTCTCTGTCTTTAACAATTAACATGTACTTTAATATATTACCAAACCCAATTTTTATTGCAATTTGTTTTGAATATACTTTCCTGTCCTATATTCAATTTACTTATGTCACTGCATTTATGAACATCTTTTATAGAAAATATACAGTGTTATTATGTTTTTTCATTTATTTTGTCTATCTCTGTCCCTTAATCGTTAGGTTCAGACATTTTAAATGTAAAGTAGTTATTGACATGTGAGAGATTAAGTCATTCCTCTCTGCCTTCTTAATTTCATTTTAGTCTCTCTCTCATATTGCTGTAAGTTTTTTAAACACTCTTAGAGTACCATCTTAATTTTTGATGATATTTTGAATTACCCTATCATATAAATTTTATTGATTGCTGTAGTACTTACAACACACATAAAAGCTATTGGGATTAGTATCTGACAGCTTTGAGGGTTTTGTTTCATTTTTGTTTTGTTGTTTATGGTCAGGGTTTCACTCTGTAGCCAGGCTACCCTGTAACTTCTTATGTAGTTTAGGCTGGCTTTAAGCTTATGGTAGGTCTCCTGTGCTTTCAGCCCAAGTGCTTATGTTACAGGCATGAGTAACTAATGTGAGAAATAAAGATATTAAGAAGTGCAAGGCTGAGTTTTTGTCAACTTGACACAAACTCAGATAATATGGAAGGGACAAACTCAACTGAGAAATAGACTCCATCAGATTGACCTGTGGAAATTCTGTGGGACATGTTTGCTTGTTTAATGGTTGATGTTGGAGGGCCATGCCCACTGTAAACATTCCCACCAGGCATGTGGTTTTGGTTAGTAAGCGCCATTCCTCTGTGGTCTTTGCTTCAGTTCCTGCCTCCAAATTCCTGCCCTTGTTTCACTTGATTGACAGACTGAAAGCTAAAAGCAGAAATAAGTCTCTTCCTCTCTAAGGTTTTTATTTCTTTGTTTGTTTTTTGTTTTTATCACAGCAACAGAAAACAAACTAGGACATGTGGTTACTTAAACTCAAATCTTCAAGCTAACCAACAAGTCAATGTGGGGAAAATTGTTCCATGATTATTTACTTTAGGCTGAATTTTTTTCTTCCCATTGTCCATTATCTTTTCATTTGTTTTTGAGGTAGGGTCTTACTATGGAAGACCCAGACAGAACTCAAATTTTTAATAATCTTCTGCTCCCACCTCTCAAGTACTAGGATTATATATGTGTGCCATCAGTCAGCTTTGTTTTTTGCTTTTGTCACCAAACAGGAAGTAGAAAAGTGTCTCTTGCTAAGAATGTAGCTCAGTGATGCAGAATTTGCCTAGTGTGACCAAAGTCTCTTAAAAACACAACAAACAATCTGGGCATTGTGTTGTATTTCTGTAATCCAATCCTTCAGGAGGCTAAAACAGGAAGATCTTTGAGTTTGAGGCAAATCTAGGCTATGGAGTGAAACCCTATCTCTGCAGAAGTTCTCTTTATGGACTAACTTATCCCAAGACTTGTGCTTTCTGTTGTCTTGATGTAAGTTCAATGTCAATAATTTATTTATCTTAACCTGTTATATGTTAAACACCCCAGTCCAATAGTTTCATCTTTCCAACTGCTATCTGGCCATGCTGCTGGTAGGTTTGTGAATTTGTCCCACAACTGTTTTTTTCATCTTGACTGGCATGTAAAACAGTTTAATAAATTGATCCATATACCTCTTAGTCTGAAATGTCTATTTTAACAAAACTTGTGTCCCAAATAGGACTGGATTTCACATACCTAGGGGTATAGAGACAGACAGAGAAAGCTAGGAATATGACCCTAATAAAAAGCACACAATTGTTCAGGAATCTGGATGCTGGTTGAAAATAAATGATAGCTTTGGTGCCTTTGGTGAGGGAGAACTGTGGAATCCCATTCCCCACCCACCCATACCAGTGGAACTCTTTAAGGGCCTTTCAGGTTTCTTTCCCTACTTAAATCATTCAAACTACTAGGCTTTAGTGATGTACATGTGCTCCCAGAGAGGAACTGGGCCCTTGTCTAACCACCACCACCACCACCAGAGATGACATCTATTAATGCGACATCCATTTGGATGATGTCCACTAGGACGATATCCATTGGAACAATGTCTATTGGGACAGTTCAAGAATGTCTGTTGGGACAGTGTCTGTTAAGGCTACGTCTTTCTTTGCAATGTCTTTAGAAACTAACAATGTTTAAAGCAGCATCCATTAGAGCTACTTCTGTTAGAGCCACATGTATTGTGGAAACTTCAATTGGGGCCAACTCTGCTGGTGTGACGTGTCTTGGAAGCGACACCCATTGGGCGTGGCCTTGAGGCGCTTACTGAGGACGCAAGCAAAGCAGCATTGTGATGTGAGCGTCCTTGCGGCCCTGTTACCAAGGGTCTAGAGCCGTGGCTCAGTCTTGTTCAGGACACTGGAGGAGACGGTCGCAGGAACGGAGGCTAGGAAACAGTCCACTACCCCAGCCCCCAGCTCTTGGGGGCTGACGGGTAGACATGGACTTGTACCTAAACAACTGTTTAAAGGTTGCTGAAGCTGCTGTAGCCAAGGGGCTTTCCGGCAACCAAAAAACAGACCATTACACATGTAGAACCGTGAGTAGTGGTCCCTTTTTTCTTGCCCAGGGCAGATTTTTATTCTTGCTATGGTCATCTTCTGACGAGTGCAACTTGTGAGTCAACGTGTTACTGGCTGATACTCTTCAGCATGACCCAGAAGTAGGGTGGTGGCTTAGGAAGTGTGGAGGTAAGGTCATCTTTGTTCACGTCCAGGCACTTCCTCCCACCCACGTGCCTAGCAAACTGGGTTGTGCTATCCGATTGAAGTGTGTGGCCCTTCCACCTGGGTGTCTAGCAACTTGAGCTGTACTATCAGGTTGAAGTGTGAGGCAACTGATGTAAACTAAATGAACACTTCCTAGCTGAAAAGATAACAATTTCCATTTTCTTTCCCACAGATGAAAGGGAGACCTACCATTCCAAAGATTGGGCCATCTCGTCTGTTGGATTTACCCCTTGGGGCCAAACTGCCCATTATCCCAGGAAGTACTAATATATTCTACACAACAAATTTATGTGAAACGGTAAACTATGTTTGAACGGTGTTTAAACGGTTTGTTTTACACTTTATAGCTGTTAAATTTGAAACATTTTGCTATGACTGCACTTTGTGTAACACCTTCAGTTTCACACAAATGGAATTAAATAAGCTGGAATTTTTTTATGTCCTTAAACTCACTTTAATGACAGAAAGCCCCCAAAAGAGCTTCAGTCACTCTGTCTAGACTTTCTCCAACCACAGTGTCAACTTGACAAATTGGTATGTTTCTGGCCTACTCATATATGACATGTTGATTTCTGCTTCTGTGCCTTGGTCTGCCTGGCTCTGAAACCTACCATGTACTCTCCTCTCTCTTCTGCCAGTCTCTCCTAACCTGTGTCTGCAGGAACTAGACTGAGGTTGAGGTTGTAAGTAGATCAGGTACAGAGTTCATAAATAGTATTCCATGTGCCACCTTCAATGTAAAATTTAGACGGGAAAACAAAGTCAAAAGAGAATGTATTTACCCAGATCAGCCCAATACATATTCTCACTTCAGTTTCTTCTTATATATATATTTTAAGTGAATATTTTAATTATTTCAATAAACTAATGTTTTAAAGTGTGATTTCATGAATTTTGCATTTGCAATCATTCCAAATCTGTTTTTGTTTGTTTGTTGCAGCTTTTCCAGCCTTCTTTTGATTTTAACCTTAATGACCCGTACTGTAAACTCATGGAAACCACCTACAAAAGTCTTCATGATCCACACTTAAAAGCATACTTCAAAAGAAAAGACATTATTGAGAAACTAAGAAAAGGAGGATACATCACAGGCAATAATAAAGTACGTTAAGGGCTATTTCTGATTTGCAAAAATGTAAACACTTGCTAGGTGCTTTGATTCCCATGCTAACTTCTATTTGACAACTAACAGCTATCACAGAGGAAAGTCTATATAATGTTTAGTATCAGGTGTCTTTTCTTTGTTAAAAACTACTTTCTATTTCACAATTATTGGATGATAGTAAAAATAATTAACAAAACATTTTTGGTATGTAAACACATTGACACATTTATTTTCCTTGTGTCTCTAGAAGTAATTTAACATGGAACTCTTAGTTAAATATTTAGAAATATTCTTTCTGATGGTTCAGCTGTCTAAAGATTCTGACTACAGAATTGCCACAAAATGCATTATTACATTTGATTATAAATCTGTTACTAGAATGAATGTTCTTTTTCTTTCCTCTAAACGTTTTATAATTTTTTAAATTTTATAATAATGCTTTTCATTTGTGAATTCATAGGTTGTATGTTCCTTAAGAGAGCTGAATAAATACAGACAATATCTCACAGCTTTAAAAATTGACTTTGAACGAAACTATATAAGAGAACAAGTAAGTTAAACACTTAAGTCTGTTTTATTTGGGACCCATAAGAAAATTCTCTGAAAAGCTAGGCTCTTTGCACAATATTTCAGGAATGCAGTCTATATAAAGAATTTATAAGACACAGAGTTCTCATTTGACTTTACATATATAAAGTTTACTGGTCTGAATGGGCCTCACAAGACCTAAAATCATGTTAGCAGAATTAGCAGCTTCTAAAACTTAGGACATTTACTTAAGCTTAAATTTTAAGAAAATATATCAAAGGAAAGATATGTTTATTTCTGACAAGTATATAATATTCTTTAATATTTTTTTTTTGCAGAAAATTATAGAAAATCAGGTAAAAAAGCTGAATGAAGAGAGACAAGCTCGTGACGATGATGCTGTCACTGCTGGATTTCAGCAGTGGCTGTTAGAAGGGAAAAATCCTAGCCCACATCAAGTTAGATTAATAAGACTCAGGTAGAGTCAGAGTTTGTGCATATTTCATGGACACGTTATAGACATCCACAACAGTAAAAACATGAGCATGACTGAAGGTGCTAGATATATTTAAGGCCCTCAGAGTTTTCAACATGGAGAACTAAGAGTATATCAAGGCAGGCTTAAAGAGATGGCTCAGTAGCTAAGAGTACTGTCTACTCTTCCAGGGGACTAGGGTCTGATTCCCAGTATCCACATGGTGGTTCACAACCATCTGTAATTCCAGTTTTCTTCTGGCCTCCAGAGACACTGCATGCATGCAGTGCACAGTCTTACATGCATGCAAAACACCTATACACATGATTTTACACACATATGTATGTGTGTGTCTGTACATCAAGAGGCACAGGGATTGAGAGCCTTGATAACAATGCTGGGAAGAGGAAGGTGAGTTTCTACCTGGGAAATTGGAGCCACCAGGAATCCAAGAGGTAAGTCAAAGTGTTATAGAAGTGCAAAATATTAATCAGTGGCCTTGTGAAAGACAGGTCTGTGATACCAGAGGAAAAGCAAGTGTTTTAACACATTTTAAACATCAATTCAAATAACTTATTTTAAATCCATAGTGAACAAATTACAACTACTTTATTGGCTGTAAATATAAGTATGACTTTCCTCTACCTTCCACTCTCTTCCCACAGCTACTAAGCACACATTACCATTTAGAGATCAAGCCTTGGCCTTAGAAGGTAAAGGACAAAACTATAGAGGTAAAAACAAAACAAAACAAAAAAACAAACAAAAAAACCCCGAACATTATCCTAATTGAAAGCCCATTGGAAAGTCCATGAATTCATCTCATGCTATACCAGAATGCATGTAGATAAACCAGAGTTGCAGAGTGGCAGGTATCCTGAAGGAAATATCCAAGTGACATGTCTTTAATTCACTTTTACTTAGACATTTACAAATGATTAAAAAAGAACTAGACAAAATTGAAAACACCTCGGGAAGACGGAATACACTACAGTTGAAGGAAGAAGACAGAGAACATTGGGATAATGTTAGGAAAGTTCTGAATCTACGCTCACAAGTTGAAGAGGTGAGGATCAATAAATTTTGCACAGAAAACTTGTACGGTGGTTTTATTTGTAAATAGTTTTACAGGTTCACCATCTCATGTGTAGTCATTTCAATTTAGAGAAGAAGCCCAAGTCAGTCAGATGGATTTGTGGGTAAATACACTTCCTATACAAGCCTGTTGACCTGAGTTCAAGACTCAGAACATATGTGAAATTAGAAGAGAACTCATGCTATACTTGTCCTTTTATCTCTGCATGGGTTCTGACATGGCTGTATCTTTAGTTTCTCTTTTCAAATACCTTCATGAGAATCAGGTTACATGTTCTATGCTCCCTGAATTAAAAAATAAAAAAACAGCCTTTGCCAATATCTTTTGAGATTAACCTTTAGAGTCATGTTCGTGACATTTTTCATTACACTGTATCCACTTGAACATTCCCAATGAATGTCGAATTAGCACATTTAAAACCCAATGCAAGATTTGCTTTATCTTTAACCCAATTGATGTGATGCCATTGATATGATCTAATTTGTGAATTGGTTGAAGAAAGGAAAATACATTCAAAATTAAATATATGCTGATAACTGTAATGGCATGTCCTTTAGGAATTTCAGTTAAAGGAGATGACACTTCTGACAAAGATCGGGGAAGAAGCTAAGAAAGAGAGAAGAGTTGAAGAACATCGTCGGAAAATCAGAGATGAAATTAACAGAAAGGTAGTCAGCTTTTTCTCAACTTGGGCTGTTTCAAGAAAGTCTTTTGCCATGTTTTTATATGTTAAACTATGAATTTTCAGAAGAGAGTTATTGATGAAGAGGCTCATTTGGCCCAAATCTGTAATTCAACAATGAGTACCCAGAAAATTAAATTAGATTGAGTTCTGAAAATATGCTTGACCTAAGGAGTAAAAGGATGGCCTAACATGTACAAGACCCTAGCTTTAACTTCCAGTTGCCAAAGAGCTTGTGCACATACACATGTACACACGATTTCATGCTGAATCACAAAGGAAACCTACTGTTTAATACTTTTCTTCAAATTCATTATAAATTTAGATAACTCCAGATAGGAAGAAAGGTCTACATCATCACATTTGAAATAATCTGTATTGTATTTTTCTTAACACATGTTTATATTTAAAACATATTTAACATTATTTAATATTTTATAGAAACAAGTAATGCTACAGAAAAGGATTGCCTACCATTTAGAAAAACTGCAAAAGAAAGATAGTAAAGAAGAAAAGCTTGAAGCAAGATTCCCTGAAAGAAAAAGACATTCTGAATCAGGTGAGACAGAGAGGAGAGAAAATAAAAGGCAAAAATTAGTGGAAGCTAAACAGCGATATGTTAAATATTTCTTTATAAACATATCTTATGCTCACATTTTTAAATGGCCCTCACAAAAGGAAGTACTAAGATCCCACAATGCTTGTGCCAGGTACTATGTGAGGCAATTTTCAACCCCAGATCTAGTTAACAAAAGCATGGCTAACAAATGGTTTACAAATAGGTACACATAAAGTTTAATAAAAGCCAGTAAGAGGAAATAGCATGTACACACAGGGAAGAAATGCAGGAAAGCAAATAAGAGAACTAAGTTGAAGCAGGCATTAAGAGAATATTAACAAGTGAAAAGTTTAAAAAAAAACGAGCCACTAAGACAAACATATTCACAGAAATTAGACAGAGGGATGAATATAAAGATTGAGAGAGAATTAAAATGTACAAAGCAAGGAATAGGAAAAGGACAAAAAAACATGAAAAAGAGAAAGCATCTGGCAGACAAAGGTGATAAAATAAACAATGAAGACAAGGAGAGAGAAGAAAATCAGAAAAATCCCCCATTAATAGATTTGATTGTGGGAGTGGGGAGAGATGAAGGCAAGAAAGAGGTAGGAGGGGTAGAGAATGAAGAAAAGGAGGCAGGCAAGGAAGGAAGAGATAGTAAGAAAAGAGTAATAGGATTGTGCTTGTGAGAGAGGGGGTGGGAAATAATTAGTAAATTCCAACACACTCAGGGAAGGTGTGCAGGGTTTATCCAAGAAACTTCAACCCTACAAAGTTTGGGAAGTGAAGCAGTGTTTTTTGTTGTTTTTCTTTGTTGTTTAAGTAAGAAGGAAAAAGGCAAGGTGAAGAAAATTGGGCCTGTAAGTTACAAAAGGGAAAAGAGCCTGGGGGAAATGGAGACAATAATCCTTAAAAGGGGCTAAGAAGAGAGAGCATGCTTGTGTTCCTACCTGTGGAGAAGCTTGAGATAAATTACAAAAGATGTCTGAAATAGGAAGAAAAAGAAAATGAGGTAGGGAAAGAGGAGGGAGAGAGGCAGGAAGGAGGATTAAAGGAAGGTAAAAAGAAAAAAAAGAGGAGAAAGAAAAGAGTAAGGAGATTCAGAGAAGATAAAAAGTGGGAGGAGGAAGGGAAAAGAAGGAAAGAAGAAAAAAACAGAGAAAGAGGGAAAGAGGGTAGATACAGGGACAAGGGTCAAAAAGGAAGAAGAGAGGAAAAAAGAGGAGGGAGGATTACAAAGAAGGAAAAGGAGGGAAGAAGGGACTGGAAAGAGGGTAACAAGAGGGAAAAGAGAAAGGAGGGAGGGGTAAAGATACGCACAAGAAAGGATAAATGTGAAGCAAATGTAAAGGAGGGAGGGGAAAGATAGGAGGAATGAAAAGATCTGAAGAGGGTAAAAATGGGAAGATTGGACAAAGATGGGAGGAGGAAAATTAAAAGGTGGGAGGAGGAAAGAGTAAGATGGGGAGAGGAAGTAGTAAACATGGAAGGAAGGAGGGCAAAGATGGGAGAAGGGAGAGGTGGAAGGAGGACAAAGAAAGGGAGAAAGAAAGGGAAGTAAAGGCATGGGAGAAACAAAGGAAGAAAGAAAAATGGAGAAAAAGAGGAAAGGGAGGGAGAAAGTTCAGAAGCAAGGGAAATTAGCAAGGAAAAGAAAGAAAGAAGAAAAAGCAAAGAAAACTGAAAGAAATTAAAGAAAAGGAATAAATAACAAGGTGAAGAAAGAAGGAAAATGAGTCTTAAAAAATAGGAACAACAACAACAAAGTGTGAGAGATGTGAAAAGGAGGAGCCAGTAAGAAATTCAAGACTCTTGGTGGGAAAGGGTATCAGCTTTTAAAAGACTAAAACATATGTAGACAGATTAATAGGTCTGAATTTTATGAAACTAAACAGCATAGCAGGAAAAGAGAAAACAATCAGAAACAAAAAAAGAAGAGGGAAAAGATTAAGAGGAGGAACTAATAAAATATTGGCTCATAAAAGGAGATGGAAGGAGAAATGGAGGAGATGAGGAAAAGTCAGGGTCTTACTGGGGCTAAGTGCCTAAGTGTCTCCTGCTTCAATCCCCCATCAGAACAGGTGGCCCTAACTGCCTTTGGTGTGTTTGGGTGGAATTGGGGCCAAGACAGTTAGAGCTACTTAAGGCTGAGAAAGGGTATTGAAAATTGACAGCTGTCAGGGTTCCTATTTAGAGGTCCTTCTGATGAATAATCTATGTTGAAAGGTAGAAAGCCCATTTCAACTTATATGGACAAAACTCTGGGGTCTGATGGATCTCAATCACAACACAAAGTATACTCAGAAGTGACAAAGTCTAAGGCCCTCCAAGTTTAAAGGACCACATAAGCCACTGAGTAAAGGCTTTACTGTGGAGCTTTAATGGCCTGGGTGGTAGAGGCCAAATAGATTGTAAAACTTGAGGAATATAATGAATATGTAATTGGAGTTCAAATGTAGTAAAACTAGAAGGATAAAGAAACACTAAAGACTTTGTGTATCAACACTTTGTGGATGGTTCCAAGGAAGTGCTTGGAGAGTTGGAGGGTTGGTCACACTTAGAAAGTTGTTTTATGGAAGAAACTGCTTTAGAAAGGAAAGAAAATTAGAAGAGGCTTCAGACAAGGACAATCCAAAGCTCCTGTGCATCCATGAAGGTGTTTACCATGGTGAAGCCCATTCCCCCAGTTTTAATCCATTTTTAGAGTGTCCAAAGGATATCACCCAGGAAAAGGAAGGCTATGGTTTTAAGTTGTAATCTAGTTTTAAGGGTATTTCAAAGGGGGCATATTTTAAAAGAGAGGGGGCCAGATCCCAAAAATGGAGGAAACAAATGCACAAAGAAACTTTAAGAGGGCTAGAGAGACAACAGTCAAATACTTATGGCAGGAAATTGGAGGGATTCACATAATATCAGTTTACTTTGTTTAAGATATGTTAGGCCATTTGTAAGCTATGTATTCACAAGAGTAAGGTTCTACTGGGGTTGGAATGCCTATGGATAGGATCCAGAGTCCAAGCTGTAAGGCAGCTGTGGGAATCCAGAAGTCAATTTGAAGATCTTTTACTGCAGAAAGGGTAGAACAACTTGTTATACTGTCCCTCCCAGATGGGTATTAGAAATGGGAACCCATTAAATACTGATGAGATCATCACTGTATCCCTGAAGGTTGAAGAGGGCCCATCTTCTTGACAGTAAAGGCAGTTTTTGAGCATCTGTGAAGTGATTCTTGAAAATGAACTAAAGTAGTTGAATGATTACTTGGTCTTTAGTTGCTAACAACTCATTAAGCACGAAAGGTCTCCCACATAACATCTGATAAGGACTGACAGCAGAGCCATGGGGTTTCTTATTGGACCAGAGACAATGGGCAGAGAGAGATCCAGGAGAAGCTAACTTCTTCAGTCAATTTTGTTATGTTTTGTTGAAGAGCTCATTACTTTGTTTTACTTTTTTCAAAGATTGTGGTCTCTAGACACAATGAAATGAAATCCTTTTGTAAAACTGTATTGTCATGGAGGACCAAAAGGGAATAACTTAGAGTCAGTGTAAATGGTGACTTTTGTTTTTGCTTCACTTTTAGGCTCTGGTTAAGGCTATTAATTGTACCAGTTGAACCCTGGTCTCTGGAGGGAGGGCTTTCTTTTCAAGGGTGTCAATGGGATTACTACAGCAAATCTTGTTCTGTAGGCCCATGTTTAAGAAAGGAACTCCCATCTGTAAAGAGAGCCAAATCAGGATTTGCCAAGGAAATCATCTTTCCTTGGAGGACCTTGGTTTGAGGACTTAAGAAGTCATGCAAGTCTCTAGGTAAGAGTTTAAGAGGGAAGGCAAAGGAGGGAGGCAGGAAGCAGAAAGAGGAGGTGAGGGAAGACAAGAATATTTTTAAGAGATCAGATTATTGGGGGATCAAAAACTAGGAAAGAGGGAAAATATCTGACCGAAGGAGCCCAAGAGGACTTTAAAAGTGCAAGATGGCGGTAAAGCCAAGTAAAGATCCCATGCCTACATAAATAGAATACATTTAGGTAGAAGAGAACAGCTAGGATGGATGAGTAGATGACAGACAGGTGGAATAAAAAATAAAAAGAAAATAAGATTTAGAAGGATGCTTGAGTAAAGAATAGTTTGATAGAAAATATAAGTATAGGAGAAAAGAGGCAATATAATTGTGTCGATTCAGGAGTGATTTGAAGAGTCAAGATAAAGGAAAACTATATATGACAAGATGGACAGGCAAGTGGGGAAACAATTAGCATAAATCAGAATTTAAGAGATATGTCTACTCAAAGTCTAAAATAACATGGAGAAGGAACTCAACAAAGGATACGGATAAATGAAAGAATATATTTTAAAGGAACTTCAAAAAAATTGAGTAAAATAAGTCAGAGGAATATAAAGGATGGAGTGCAAGAAGAAAGGAAGGAAACATACAAGATGAAAGAATGAAGTGATGTGAGAAAAGACAAGAAAAAGTAATAAAGGTTGGAAGAAGGGAGGATTAGAAAGTTTGAAGTGATAAGTGTAGAAAACAGCCACGTTATCCCTGCTTAATAGGATACATCTAAATCTATTCAGTTTTCTGCAAATTTTGTAACTTCATTTTTATACACAGCTGAATAATATTCTTGTATATAAATGTATGTATTTACTGTGACAAATTTTCATTATTTATTCATCTGTTGTTGTACAATTATGTTGATTCCAGTCCTTTGCTATAATGAGTATAGCAACAATAAGCATGAAATGGAATACAAATTTTAAAAAAAGAAAACAGCCAAATTTTAAAATGTCTGAATGGGAACTAAAGCTTGGAAAGGCAGGGTTATAAGAAAAACATAATTGTAGATAGTAAAGAATTACAAAGACCTATATGAAAGATGATTATCTAAATAACACAGATATGTGCAGGATTAATCAGTGACAACTAGACAGGATGGAAATGAGAATAAATGGGAAAAAGAAACAGGAAATTCATAACACAGTAAAATGTAATAAAAGGAAAGGACAAATTAGAAACTTTTTCAGAGGTAAATAGATACAAAGCAATTTGAGGCAAGCCTGGGCTTCTTTTTTCAATGATGTGTATAACAAGAGAAAAGAAGTTTAAAAGGTGGTTCCAATAAGAAAATAAATTTTAAAATGGCCGTGTAGTCTCACATCTGTGACCTCAGCTTCTGGAGGTTAACTGAGGATTAGTATGGGTTCAAGGCCATGTTTAACTAGAGAGAATGATCAAGAATAAAAAAAGTATCACCAGGATTTAATAGTGCATACAGAATACATACCAAAGAAAATAAAACAAGATAGCAGAGAAACAGAGAGGTCTGTATGAACAAATTAAACCAACATAACTAATATACAGACTAAGATACAATTTAAGATACATGATTTGATGACAGCTAGAGAAGAGAGGAAGTGAGAATAGATACAAAAATAGAGGGGAAAATAAATTTCTCAAAAGAAAATAATAAAAATTCAGTAGTAAGTGACAGTTGGAAAAGGACAAGGAAGAGAAATGAAAACCATCTTCAACAGAAACAGAAATAATAAAAGAAGGAATCTAAGACAAGATCAGAAAGGCAGGACAGAAGGCAGAAGTAGGGACAACATGAAAAAGAAGAAGGCTAAATTGTCAGGGGCCTTGCAGGCAGGCACAAAAGAAGCAGAAAAGTGATTCATAAAGAAAAGAATAAAGAGAAGGAGAAATAAAAAAAAAAGAAATATAGATGTTTTTAAAGTTTTAATTAATACTGGAACAAAGTAAAACTACAAAAGCAAGAAAAAGAGACCAAAAGAAAATTTAAAAAGAAGAGCATAAAAATGCAGGAAGAGTCAAGATAAACAAAGTATGTACAAACCAACAATTTTTTTTTAAATAGGGGAAGGGAGAAAAGGGACTGTGGTTATAAAAAAGAAGGAAAGACAGACTAGGTTGGGGCTGTACTACTGTTACTCAGGTTGCTTTGAAGCTAGGGGCCCCAAAGGCCATTCCCCAAAACCATGTGAAGATGTCATGAGGGTATAAAAATGGTGTAGGGAGCAGGATTGTAGTCCAAACACTGGGGATTCAGAGATAGGAGGCTATCTGAGGCTCCCTGGCCAGCTAGTCTAGCCTAGTTTGTGATTCCTGGGACAAATAGAAATCCTGTGTCAGTGGAAGTGAATAGGCTTTCTGAAGGTAATGCCAGACCTGTCTACTGTCACACACACACACACACACACACACACACCACCGCTAAATAAACTTGCTAAAGGAAAGAAAAAAGGAAGCACACAAGAGAGTGAAAGAATTCATAAAAATAAAGTATTCAAACAAGATAATGAGAAAAAACAAAGGCAGAAAAGAGAAAGATCAAAAACAAAATTTTTACTATAAAAGTTTAATAATATTATCTTATTCAATGCAATGCACAATCATATTTTTGAATACACATAAAATACTTGAATTGTATTTTTTCTAGGAAAAACAGATAAAAGAGAGCAATTGCAAGTTTTCTAGGACATTGATGTGGTGTCTAAAAATCATCCTGGATTTCCATATTCATTTTTATCTTTCTGAGCATTATCAGGGAAAACGGTTTCTCCTCTAACTCTATCTTAGTGCTGAGCAAATTTCTTTGCTGTTGCCAGTAGCCTTGTAATTTAGGTCTCCAAGTCTACGAAGAGCAGGCCTGTGGTCTTGTCTTATACACAGTCAGACTGGTCCCTGAGTGTCCTCTAAATCCTTTAATGGAGGGCTATTATGTGTGTGGACTTCATTCATCTGCTTGAGAAATACAATTTTGGTGTCTGCTCTTCTGCATCCACTGATCTTTTGTCATCTCCAGATTGTTCTTTTAATTCAAAATTGGGTTGTATTTTATAGCTCTGCTTTTCTCAGGACAAAGAAGATGTAATAAACAGAGGTATCTTCCAGCACAACCAGAAACACAACATTAACCCATCAAGTACAGACCAACCTCTCTGTTGTAATGAATTTTGCTAGGGTCTGGCTGAAGTGAGTGCTGATGGCAGTCATTGTCAGCACAGTGGGGATTGTTCTACCATTTCTTTCTTTTTTTAATTTATTTTTTTTTAATTTTTATTATTAGTTACATTTTATTAACTCTGTATCCCAGCTATATCCCGCTCCCTCATTCCCTCCCAATCCCACCCTCCCTCCCTCATCTCCTCCCTGCCCTTTTCCAAGTCCACTGATTGGGGAGGACCTCTTTCCCTTTCATCTGACCCTGTATTATCAGGTATCTTCAGGACTGGCTACAAAGTCCTCCTCTGTGGCCTAGCAGGAGTGCTCCTCCCTTGTGGGGTGGGGAGGTCAAGGAGCCTACCATTGAGTTCCTGTCAGAAATAGTCCCTGTTCCCCTTACTATGGGAAACCAATTGGTTACTGAGCTAACACGGGCTTCATCTGAACAGAGATTCTAGGTTATATCCATACATGGTCCTTGGTGGTGTGTCAGTCTCAGAAAAGACCCCTGCGCCCAGATATATTTGGTCCTTGTGGAGCTCCTATCTTTTCCACATCATACAAACTCCCCCCTCTTTCATATGATTCCCTGCACTCTGCTTAAGGTTAGATTATGAGTCTTAGTATCTGTTTTGATACACTCCTAGGTAGAGTATTTCAGAGGCCCTCTATGGTAGGCTCTTGTCCTGTTACTTGTTGTCTCCTATATCCAATGCACCTCCCATTTGTCTTTCTAAGTGAAGATTGATCATCTTACCCCATGTTTGCTTTCTTGATTATCTTCTTTAGGTGTATAGATTTCATTATGTTTATCATAGCTTGTAGGTCTATATAAGTGAGTATATACCATGTGTGTCTTTCTCTTTCTGGGATACTTCACTCAGAATGATCTTTTCTAGATCCCACCATTTGCCTGCAAATTTCATGACTTCCTCATTTTTGAAAAGACACTGTTGTCAGAGCAAGAGGACAGCCTACAGACTGAAAGGATCTTCACCAACCCTATATCTGACAGAGGCCTGATATCCAGAATATATAAAGAAATAAAGAAGTTAAAAAGCAATAGATCAAGTAATCTAATTAAAAATGGGGTAAGGAGCTAAACAGAGATTTCTCTTTAGAGGAATACAAAATGTCAGAGAAACACTTAAAGAGATGCTCAACATCCTTAGCCATCAGGGAGATGCAAATCAAAATGACCCTGAGATTTCACCTTACACCAATCAAAATGGCTAAAATAAAAAACTCAAATGACAACACATGCTGGAGAGGTTGTGGAGAAAGGGGAACCCTCCTCCACTGCTGGTGGGAATGTAAACTGGTACAACCACTTTGGAAGTCAATCTGGTGCTTTCTCAGACAATTAGGAATAGTGCTTCCTCAAGACCCAGCTATACCACTGCTAGGCATATACCCAAAATTTGCTCAAGTACACAACAGGGACATTTGGTCAACCATGTTTATAGCAGCTTTATTTGTAATAGCCAGAACCTGGAAACAACCCAGATGTCCATTAATGGAGGAATGGGTACAGAAATTGTGGTATTTTTACACAATGGAAAAACGAAAGTTTTACGATGAGATAGATGTATCCATATCAAGACTTTTGGAGGAAAAAAAAACCCAGAAAATATTGTAAAGGAAGGACCAGTAAAATCTATTTAAGAGATATGGCTGAAGAAAGATAGAGGGGGAATGATTGATTATAAAAGACTGAGAGATGATTCATTTGAGAAGAAAGAATAGCACTCTAGGAAGAGGCATCAAGTCTCAGGGTAGCCTAGTTTACATATAGAGGTCAGATCCAGACTTGAGCTACAGAAAGGGAGGAGAAACAGATGAAGGAAAGGAGGAAATGCTAGAAAAAAAATCTCATTGTGGGTCAATAGAAAAATGCTAATATAAAAAAAAAGCAGGAGAGGAAGAGGATGGGTGATTTCTCAAGAAGAATTTTTAAATTTATTTATTTTATTTTATTTTTTATTTTTTTATTAATTACACTTTATTCATTTTGTATCCCCCCATAAGCCCCTCTCTCCTCCCCTCCCGATCCCATCCTCCCTCCCCTTTCTGCATGCATGCCACACCCCAAATCCACTGATAGGGGAGGTTCTCCCCTCCTTTCTGATCTTAGTCTATCAGTTCTCATCAAAAGTGGCTGCATTGTCCTCTACTGTGGCCTGGTAAGGCTGCTTCCCCCTCAGGGGGAGGTGATCAATGAGCAGGCCAATCAGATTATGTCAGAGGCAGTCCAGTTTATTCACTTTGTATCCCACCTGTAACCTCTTCTCTTATCCCTTTCCAATAACACCCTCTCTCCCATGCCCCTCCCCAAGTCCACTGATGGGGAGGTCCTCTTCCCATTCACTCTGACCCTAGCCTATCAGGTCTCATCAGGAGTGGCTGCATTGTCTTCCTCTGTGGCCTGTTAAGGCTGCTTCCCCATCACAGGAGGTGATCAAAGAGCCAGCCACTGAGTTCTTGTCAGAGACAGTCCCTATTCTTAATGGGAACTCACTTTCGAGCTCACTAGCGAACTCACTTGGAGACTGAGCTGCCATGGGCTACATCTGTGCAGGGCTTCTAAGAGTTCTGGTTATCTCTATGTATGGTCCTTTGTTGGAGAATCAGTCTCAGAATAGACCCCTGTTCCCAGATTTTTTTTTGGTTCTGTTACTCTCCTTGTAGAGTTCCTATCCCCTTCAGGTTTTCCTATCTCCCCCTTCTTTCATAAGATTCCCTGAGCTATGCCTATGTTTGCCTATGGATCTCAGAATCTCCACTGATACCTTGCTGAGTAGAGTCTTTCAACTGTCCTCTCTGGTAGCTCCTGTCCTGTTGACTGTTTTCTCTCTCTTACAGTATCTGTCCTGTTTGCCTTTCTGAGTGAGGATTGATTATCATAGCCAGGGACCTCCTTCTTGCTTAGCTTCTTTAGGTGTACAGATTTTAGTATGTTTATCCTATATTATATGACTAATATCCACTTATTAGTGAGTATATACAATGTGTCTTTCTGATCCTGGGATACTTCACTCGATGAGCTTTTCTAGTTCCTACCATTTGTTTTTAATTGCTGAGTAGTATTCCATAGTATAAATGTACCACAATTTCTGTATCCATTCCTCAGGTGAGGAACATCGGGGCTGTTTCCAGATATTGGCTGTAACAAAGAAAGCTGCTACAAACATGGTTGAGCATATATCCTTGTTGTATACTTGAGCATGTTTTGTATATATGCTTAGGAGTGCTGTACCTGGATCTTGAGGAAGGACTATTCCAAAATGGTTGTACAAGTTTACATTCTTACCAGCAATGGAGGAGGGTTCCCCTTTTTCCACATCCTCTCCAGCATGTGTTGTCACTTGAGCTTTTTATCTTAGCCATTCTGATGGGTGTAAGGTGAAATCTCAGGGTCATTTTGATTTGCATTTCCCTAATGACTAAGGATTTTGAGCATTTTAAAGTGTTTCTCTGCCATTTGATATTTCTCAAATGAGAATTCTCTGTTTAACTATGTACCCCATTTTTTTTTAACTGGAATACTTGATTTTATTGCTGTTTAACTTCTTGAGTTATTTATATATTCTGGATATTAGCCCTCTGTCAGATATAGGGTTGGTGAAGATCTTTTCCCAATCTGTAGGTTGTTGTTTTGTTCTCACGAGTGTCCCTTGCTTTACAGAAGCTTTTCAGTTTCATGAGGGTCCCATTTATGCCAAGAAGGTTTAAGTGTACAGAATGTGACAATATGTTACAAATTAAAAGAGAGAGGGAGAGAGGGAAAAGTAAGAGAAGGCAAAAGGATTCAAGGGATACCTATAAAGAGTATAGAAAATCAGGTAAAGTGATAGGTAGGTAAGTAGGTAGACAGACAAATAGATTTGACCTTAAATGTCATGAAATATTAAGGTATACAACACAGCAAATACAATATAAAGACATATGATCCATATACAGAGAATTTCAAAGGAAAGTATACATGTCAAATGATAAAGTATTTTTTATGGCAAATAAAACCTAGGCATGATATCTCACACATTTAAATCCCAGTACTCTGGAGGTAGAGACAGGATATCTGTGAGTTTGAAGCTAGCCTCCTCTATATAAACTCCATCTTTAGGAAAAAGGAAAAGGAAAAAATTGTGCCAAAAGAAGAGAAACAGAATACTGAAAGATGAGGTAAAAGAAGGAAATAGAGGGAAGGATGAGATAGAGGGAGAAAAAGAGATATGCAAGCACAATGGGAAGTAGGATTAGGTGAATTCAGAATTAAGGAAAAAGCTGAAGAAAAAGGGAGAGACAAATGTTTAAATTTGCAAGTCTGTGGAAAGAGTAATATTTAAAAAAGAATTTGTGTATAAGACAAAGATGGTTGGAAAGACAGGATTAGAAAGAAAAGCAAAATTGTAGAGAAAAAGATAACAGCAGTATACATGTAAGATGTAAGCAAAATATTAGAGAAATATAATAGACAAACTGGGGACAGGAAGAGAGTAAGAATGACAAAAGTTTTAAAGGATGGAGGAACTTAAAATGAGATAGTAAGGCACAGAGACTAAGACAGGAGATGTAAGAGGGGAAAGCGAATAAAAAAAATCAAGGAAAATTATTCAGTGCAGAACAAAATTTTGAATTAGGGGTTAAGTTGGGGTGGAGGCACATGATTAATAACTGAAGAGAGAGCTTGCAAACAGGAAAGCAAATCAACTAATGATAGATATGGGAACAGACCAGTAGAAAAGTACAAAAAGCACGAGAGAAAGAAAGTGAAGGAAGCAACAAAGAGGGA
This sequence comes from Psammomys obesus, assembly GCF_907164565.1. NCBI lineage: Eukaryota > Metazoa > Chordata > Mammalia > Rodentia > Muridae > Psammomys > Psammomys obesus. Next base: position 490,865 of record NW_026594184.1, on the reverse strand, counting down.
TTTGGGCTATGGATGTAGTCAATTGGTAGAGTACTTGCGTAGCTTGCATAAAGCCTTGAGTTCTATTCTCAACATCACAGCTAGCCATGGTGGTACACATCTGTAATGCCAGCACTCAGTAGGTGAGGAAAGGAAAATCAGGAATTTAAGGTCTCTCTTACCTATGCAATGAGTTTGAGGTTAACCTTGGCTCCATAAGGACCTTTCTCAAATGAGGAGAAATGGGAGAGAGGGAAAAAAAAACCCAACAGTATAAAAAGTTAAGTTGTGGAGGAAGGAAGACCAGTGAAAGGGAAAAAAAAGTTGAGAAGTGACAAGTTGAGAAAAAAAAAGCAGCAGGAAGTAATAAGAGATTAAAGGGACCAGAAAAGAAATAGAAGTGAGAAAATGAGAATCGAGTTTGGAAATGAGGTAAAAAAGGATATTGAGGGAGAGACACAAGAAACAAACAATTAAAGACACCCAGGTTATGAAGTAGGAATAAAAGAAGGAGGCAAGAGGAGTCTTGAAAGAAGTTATCATTGGAATAGATTGCTGGGACCACTTAGATAACTGAGAATTGGTAGAGATAATGCTGGAAAAGAGACAATTGCCCAACATGATGCGTGATGATGCACACCCGTGGTACCACAACACAGGGGTCTGAAGCAGAAGGATCCCCCACTTTCATACCACATGTGAGCAACAAAGTTTGACAAAGAAATGTCACACTGAGACAGAGTAATGAATAAGAAACACAAGAACAATTATGTTCATGGTGAATTTTTTTAAAGAAGTCACTATTTAAAAAAAACTGTATGGGCTCAGAATGTAGCTCTGTTTCTTACCCTCCTCTTCTCCTGTCATTTATCTCTCAACTGTTATTTATCAATTATTTTTGTGGCATGGTAGGATTATGTAGCCTTGGGTGGCCTAAAACTCATTATGTCGACCAGGCCAGCCTCCACCTCTGCATCCAGAGTGCTGGGATTAGAGCCATGAACCACCACACTTGGCCATTTATCACTTCTTTTCCAACAAGCTTTTACTACTGACCCTTCATCACTTCAGGTATTTTGAAAAAATCAATTTGTTTGTCTTTTTTCTGTTTGTTCCCACCTTGTAATATTTGCCCAAATTCTTCATATTCTGAATTTCCCACTATCTGTGTTCATACTTTCCTCCTACCCTTGCTCTTCTAACAGCCCTCTCTCTTACCCTCATATTCTTTTTAAAGTTTACTTTTTCCCCTAGACTTATTATTTTAACATTTTATTTCTACCTTCACTTCTTTCACTATCTTTCCTCTTTTCCCATCTGATTCATTGTGTCTCTCCTTCCCTGCAAGTCTTTTTTTTTCTATCATCTGTCCCTTTATTCCTCTCCTTCCCTTTATCTTCTTCCCCCTTTTTCTCTTTAGTTTCGCTTTAAATTTTCCATTCTTTTTATTTGGATCTGATTTTTGTTTAGGTTATTGTTGTTTCATCAGTTGTTTGACACTTTGGGAGTAATAGGAATCATGTTGAATAGCCCGATGAAAGAGTAACTAAAGGAACATAATCAATAAAAGATAGATACACACACACATATATAGAGAGAGAGATAGACAGATGATTAGATAGATAGATAGATAGATAGATAGATAGATAGATAGATAGATAG
>NW_026594184.1:484696-489214 GCF_907164565.1 Psammomys obesus | reverse complement strand
GATAGATAGATAGATAGATAGATAGATAGATAGATAGATAGATAGATGGAGTCACTCTTTTGGCTCACACAATAGGGACTGCGAAATCCAACAATGAGCATCCATGTATTAGAGAGAGTGAGAACCCAGTAGTTGCTCAATTTCCAAAGCTGGATGCCATAGTTATCCCAATCTGAGATGGATAGTGAGGGTATGGCCAGTTCAAAATAAGGAGTCTGTTAAAAGGTGGAAAGAAGAAAGAGAGAAAAAGTAAAAATGGAATAAGAAAAGGAGAAATTAAGGAAAATAAAAAGGGGGTGTGCATGTGGCTGGAGAAATAAAAAGACAATCAGGTGAAAAGCAGGCACACTGAAGGACAGAAGTTATGGAATGGGGCAGAGAAAGAAGGAGAACTAGGTAAAATGATATGTGTACCAAGAAAAGGTGAAGAACTGCAAATTATAATAAACTCCAGAAAGGATTGAAATAAGTTAGTTCTGTAAAAAAGTAAACAATGAAATTAATATACAGCTGAAAAGAGGGGAAAATGAGAGTAAAAAAGAAAGAGAAAGCAGTAAAAAAGAAAGGGACCAAGAGAAAAGTAAGGGGGAGTAGAACTAACTTTTTAAGGAAAGTGGAAAAGAAGAGCTCTTTATAATAGTAATAGTATACAAAAAGTAGTTTGAAGAGACAGAACACAGAGGACAAAATGTGACAAGGAATGCCATTATGTCTCTCAATGTAGTTTCATAAATGACTTGGTAATATTGCATAATGAACCGCACTTACTTCAAATTCAGATTTCTTTTTTTTCTTATTCTTTATTACTATTTATTTACTTTGTATTCTGGATGGAGGCCCCAACATCATCTCCTCCCAGTCTCATCCCCCTCCCTATGCCCCTCCTCTATTCCACTGAAACAGGAGATCCTCCTCTCGTATTATCTTACCCAAGCCTATCTATCAGGTGTCATCAGGACTGGCTACATAGCCTTCCCTTGTGGCCTGGTATGAAGCCACAGGGAGAGGAGACCAAAGAACCTGCCAGTTATATTCAGGTATAAGTGGATATTAGCCATATAATATAGGATAAACATACTAAAATCTATAGTCCCAAAAAAGCTACTCAATAAGGAGGACCCTAGGGTAGATGATGAATTCTCTTCAGAAGAGCAAACAGGATAGACACCAGAAGCAGGACAAGACAGGGAACAGGGCAGAAACCTACCACAGAGTGCCTCTGAAAGACTCTACCCAGCAGGGTATCAAAGCAGATGCTGAGGTTCATAGCCACTCTTTAGGCAGAGTGAAGGCAATCTTATGGAAGAAGGGGTAAAAAGAAAGACCTGGAAGGTACAGGATCTCCACGAGGAGACCAACAGAGAGAAAAACTCTGGGCACAGGGGTCCATGCAGAGACATCGTGATGTTCCACGCAAGGACCATGCATAGAGAGGAACTAGACCCACTGCTCAGATGTAGCCCACAGGAAGCTCAGTCTCCATGTGGGTTCAATAGTAAGGGTGTAGCAGGGGTTGTCTCTGACATGGACTCAGTGGCTATTCAGCTTTTCTTTAAGGGCTGGCCACTGGGAATTTAACCGTGTTCCATTGAGTGAAAGGGCAACACAAGTTGGACTTAGGAAAACAATTTTTTTTTTTTACAATCGAGTTATTAAGAAGCTCTTAATACCATTCAGTGACAAAGTGTGGCTTTCCACCTCAGAGGTTAGACATTAGTGACTTTGCTCCCTCTGTTCAGAACTGCTGGTGGCTGCTTGTAGCAGAAAGATTTTGTGTACACATCATATATGATAGTCACCTCAAATCCTCTCAATAAAGACAAATAGTGCACCTGTAATCATTTCTCTAAGGGCTGAGGCAGGAGGATCATTAGTTCAAAGCTTGCCTGGGCAACAGGAGACAAGAAGAGAATAAGCAGCTCTTCTACTTCTTAAGCTTCTGTTACTAACCCAAAGACAGCTGCAGAGCTATAGGCATTCCAAGGAAGCCTTGAGCCAAATTTTTATTTTAAGTATGATGACTAGAAAATTGTAGGCATACTCATATTGGTGATGATATCTTGTTGCTCATAAAGGAAATAGTTCTTCTGTCTTTAGCCATCACGTGGTGTATTTCTTATAATACTGACACAAATCACGTTACATAATCTGTTGATCATTGGAGTCAACTTCGTAATTACTCAGTTGTATTACTCTGCTAACATTGATGATTGAGCTAGCTCACTTTGTGTAGCATACAACTCCCAAGTGCAGTTCATTACACTGAGTTTTCTACAGACTCTGCTAATGAAGCTGTCTCTATACTTTCCTTACCAGTGAGATCCTTAGCAGACTTTAGGCTGTGCCTTGGCTTCCAGTACCCTTCATTCAGTTCAGCATCTTTTGCCTTCTAGTTTTTGTGCTTAGTGACATACCCATTCAGGTTGTAGACCAGAGTTTCTGTGGATTGCTCTGAAACCTGTCACGCCTAACAACCTCCTGAGCATCAAGGCCAATGCCAGTGTGCTTTCTTAATCTCCTCCCTTTGGTCTGGGGTCTTTGTGACTTAAACTCATATATCACGTGACTGTGAAGAGATACATTTTATTGGCCACATAAATTTTTATATCGCAAGCATTTTCTACATTGTTGTTATCTTGGGCCTTTTGGAAAAGCAACACTAAGTAAAATGATAAAAATTATGTCAATTTATCATTTTGTCAACTCTACTCTTAAAAATAAACGTCTTTCTTCTTTTTTAAACAGCTTCTTCAACAACCTCTAATCAACCAAGTCTCTTCAAGGAAAAAACATCTCAAGAATCTCTGGAACAAAAATGTAACTGAATTGTTATGATTAGAAATTATTAATTAGTAGGAATACTGGATTTGGTAATTATCACTTCTGCTCATAATGCAGAATAGTCCTGTATCCTTTCCCATCAAATGGTGTCTTATGGGTAACACCCATGGACAGTGGGTACCAACTTCTGTACTCTAGGCCAGACTCCCTAACTACCTAGGCATATTCTCTCCACACTCCCAGAGCAGGCCACACCACGAGTTGCAAATGAGAAATCTCCAAACACAATTCAGAACACCAACTTCCTCACAACTCCCATGACTGAACCCATCTCTGTACTGTTCTATTTCCAAAGAAAACCTGAAACAGCTCTTTTGCATATGCACCTGTTGATACACACTCTGCATCTCATCCATGTTTCACCTGAAGAGCTATCCATCCTGATTACTCAGCACAGGTTCTCCTCATGCATATGAGGCCTGTGTCCCTGTGAACTTAAGGATCAGAACCACTGCCAGTGTTCTTTTTCAGTCCTCACCAACCCTTGTCTTTGAGCCTCTGGTGCAAACAGCAACATATCACAGCTGCAGATATATATTTGTCATTTTCTTTTCTGCCCTGTAAAATATTCCCCTGGATGTTTTGGGAAGGCACAACTTAGTAGTTTCCTGTCATTCATTTACCCCTCTCCACCATTACTTTTGAAAATGCCATCACCCTCTCTAATTTTCTCCAACAGATACAAGGAGACCGAGTTTGCCTGAGGAGCAGACTTTTCAAGAGGTTTCGGGACCTACAAGTAATTGCAGTTTTACCAGTAGAAATTAGTTATTTGTGGGAATTCTAGATTTGATAATGTAGTGATCTTTTCTGAGTATAATGCATGAAGTCCTCTAACCTCTTGCAAAATGAGATATTTGGGGTGATAGTGTCACCATCTCTGTTGCTTTCTGAGTTAGACTACAAAAAGCAGGAGAGAAAAAGTGGAGGAAGCAACAAAGAGGAACTTGGGCTGTGGATGTAGCTCAGTTGATAGAGTACTTGCCTAGCTTGCACAAAGCCTTGGGTTAAATTCTGATCATCACAGCTAGCTATGGTGGGACACATCTATAATGCCAACAGTCAGGAGGTGAGGAAAGGAAAATCAGTAATTCAATGAGTGCAATGAGTTTGAGGTTAGCCTTGGCTCCATGAGGCCCTTTCTCAAATGAGGAGAAATGGCAGAGGGGAAAAAACAGTATAAATAGTTAAGTTGTTGAGGAAGGAAGACCAGATTGGGGGGGTGGGGAATTTGAAAAGTGACAAGTTGAGAAAAAAAGGCAGTAAGAAGGAATAAGTGATTAAAGGGACCAGAAAAGAAATAGAAGTGAGAAAATGAGAATCGAGTTTGGAAATGAGGTAAAAAAAGATATTTAGGGAGAGACATAAGAAACAAACCAGACAAACAAAGACACCCAGGTTATGGATTAGGAATAAAGGAAGGAGGAAAGGAGGAGTCTTGAAAGAAGTTATCATTGGAATAGATTGCTGGGACCACTTAGATAACTGAGAATTGGTAGAGATAATGCTGGAAAAGAGACAATTGCCCAACATGATGCGTGATGATGCACACCCGTGGTACCACAACACAGGGGTCTGAAGCAGAAGGAACCCCCACTTTCATACCACATGTGAGCAACAAAGTTTGACAAAGAAATGTCACTGAGTGGAATAACGAATAAGAAACACATGGTTTTG
>NW_026594184.1:375791-484686 GCF_907164565.1 Psammomys obesus | reverse complement strand
AGTTACATTCACTTATAAGTGGATATTAGCCATATAATATAGGATAAACATACTAAAATCTATGGTCCTAAAGAAGTTAATCAATAAGGAGGACCCTAGGGAAGATGATGAATTCTCTTCAGAAGAGCAAACAGGATAGACACCAGAAGCAGGACAAGACAGGGAACAGGGCAGGAACCTACCACAGAGTGCCTCTGAAAGACTCTACCCAGCAGGGTATCAAAGCAGATGCTGAGGTTCATAGCCAATCTTTAGGCACAGTGAAGGCAATCTTATGAAAGAAGGGGGAGAAAGAAAAACCTCAAGAGTACAGGATCTCCACAAGGAGACCAACAGAGAGAAAAACTCTGGGCCAGGTGTCCATGCAGAGACATTTCGATGTTCCACACAAGGACCATGCATGGAGAAGAACTAGACCCACTGCTCAGATGTAGCCCACAGGAAGCTCAGTCTCCATGTGGGTTCAATAGTAAGGGTGTAGCAGGGGCCGTCTCTGACATGGACTCAGTGGCCATTCAGCTTTTCTTGAAGGCCTGGTCACTAGGAATTTGACCTTGTTACATTGAGTATAAGGGCAGTAAGATTTTGTGTACACATCATATGTGATAGTCACCTCGAATCCTCTCAAAAGAAGACAAGTAGTGCACCTGTAATCATTTCTCTAAGGGCTGAGGCAGGATGATCATTAGTTCAAAGCTTGCCTGGGCAACACAAGACGAGAATAAGCAGCTGTTCTACTTCTCAAGCTTCTTTTACTAACCCAAAGACCTATAGGCATTCCAAGGAAGCCTTGAGCCAGATTTTAACTTTAAGTATGATGGCTACAAAATAGAAATGTGTAGGCATACTCAATTTGGTCATGATATCTGGTGCTTATAATGCAAATCAGTCTGGTCTTTTACCATCACAAATCATGTTACATAATCTGTTGATCATTGGAATCAACTCCGTAATTACTCAGTTGTATTACTCTGCTAACATTGGTGAGCGAGCTAGCTCACTTTGTGTAGCATACAACTCCCAAGTGCAGTTCATTACACTGAGTTTACTACAGGCCCTGCTAGTGAAGCTGTCTATACTTTCCTTACCAGTGAGATTCTGAGCAGACTTTAGGCTGTGCCTTGGCTTCCAGCACCTCTCACTAAGCTCAGCATCCTTTGCCTTCTAGTTTTTGTGCTTAGTGTACCACCCATTCAGGTTGTGGACCAGAGGTTCTGTGGATTTCTCTGAAACCTGTCACCCCTAAGAATCTCCTGAGTATCAAAGCCAGTGCCTGTGTGCTTTCTTAATGCCCTCCCTTTGGTCTTGGCCTTTGGAACCTAAACTCATATATCACGCCACTATGAAGAGATACATTTTATTGGCCTCATGAAGTTTTACAGCATCAGAGATTTCTATGTTGTTGTTGTTTTCTTGGACCTTTTGGAAAATCACCACTCAGTAGTACTGGTCATATTAATAGTTGACATTTTATAATTTTGTTAATTCTACCGTTAAAAATAAATGTCTGTCTCATTTTTTTAAGCTTCTTCAGTAACCTCTAGTCAATCAATTCTCATCATGGAAAAATCATCTCAAGAATCTCTGGAACAAAAATGTAACTGAATTGTTATGATTAGAAATTATTAATTAGTAGGAATACTGGATTTGGTAATTATCACTTCTGCTCATAATGCAGAATAGTCCTGTATCCTTTCCCATCAAATGGTGTCTTATGGGTAACACCCATGGACAGTTGTTACCATATTCTGTACTCTAGGCTAGACTCCCTAACTGCACAGGCATGTTCTCTCCACATGCTCACTCCCAGAGCAGGCTACACCACGTGTTGCAACTGAGAAATCTCCAAACACAATTCAGAACACCAACACTTTCACAACTCCCATGACTGAACCCATTTCTCTACTATCCTATTTCCAAAGAAAACCTGAAACAGCTCTTTAGCATATGTACCTGTTGATACACACTGCATCTCATCCATGTTTCACCTGAAGAGCTATCCTTTCTGATTACTCATCACAGGTTCTCCTCATGCATGCCTCTGTCCCTGTGAACTCAAGGATCAGAACCACTGCCAGTGTTCTTTTTCAGTCCTCACTAACCCTTGTCTTTGAGCCTCTGATGCACATAATAACATGTCACAGCAACAAGCATATATTTGTCATTTACCTTTCCTCACTGTATAATGTTTCCCTGGTTGTTTTGGGAAGGCCCAATTTAGTAGTTGCTGTCATTTTAACATTTTTTTTGTTATCATTTACCCTCTCCATTGTTAATTTTAAAAATACCTCCCCTAAGCTTCTTCAACAGATTCAAGGAGATCGAGTTTGCCTGAGGATCAGTCAAGTCAAGAAAATTTGGAATATAAACGTAATTGCAATTTTATCATTAGAAGTTAGTTATTTGTGGGAATTCTGGATTTGATAATGTAGTGATCTTTTCTGAGTATAATGCATGGAGTCCTCTGTCCTCTTGCAAAATGAAGTATTTGAGGGTGATAGTGTCACCATCTCTGTTGCTTTCTGAGTTAGACTACCCTAATCACTTGGTGTTGACCCCACTGTGCTACAGAGTGAAATAGGTCTCATCTTGTGGATGACTACTCTGCAAGCCCTATTTATAACCCTAACATTCCTTGCTACTGAACTGTCTCTGCACTTCTATACTGCCAGTGTGATTCAGAGGCAGATCTTCATCCTATTCCTCTCCAGCAGCCATGCCTTGCCTAACACCTCTGCCTCCCAAAGTGGCTTTATCTCCAACTCCATTCTTATACTCAGAAGCATCCAGCTGTGGCCAAGGAGAGCTCCAAACACTGCTCAATCCAAACCTATAAGTGTCCTTAAAACATTAAAATATTTTTGTGTTATTATTTGTAACACAGTTCCACATTTCTTAAGTATGAATTTTGCAGATGACAGCAATATGACATGATATTAGAAGGTTTGGCACACCTGCCTGGAAAACTGTCCTTTCTCATTCCTGATACTTGTGGAAACTGTCCCCTTACCAACTTGTCACATGACATCAAATGCAATAGAAATGCTTTCACTGCAACATGTGTTTGTGCAGCAGTAAAGTGTTCCCCATTCTTACTTCCCTTGTCTTTTCAGAAAATCTTAACTTGAGTAGTAAACTTGATTTTATTCTGTCATGCCCACTATGAAAAATAAATGTCTGTTCTTTCTTTTAAAGATTATCATCATTCCAATGGAAATAAAATAATTTTTTTCTGAGCAGTCATCCCCTGAATCTAGTGAACAAAAATGTAAATGAAATGTTATGATTGGAAGTTGGTCATTAGTGAGAATAGAGAGTTTGGGGATTTATTCTGTTAAATGAAAAAAAAAAATCCTCTCTCCTTCTCTGTCAGTTGATGTAGTTTTGGCAAAGCTTATGAATGATGATGTTACCAGCTACTCAACCCTATGTGGTAGATGCCCCAATTCCTCAATAAATGTTATTCTTTCCACACTCCCAAAGCAGGGAAGCCCTCTTTTTTTTGCCTTTCTAAGCCCAGTTCAAAACCCTAACTTTCCTGCATCTCCTGCTACTTAAGCCATCTTTGTGCTTTCTATTACCAATGACATTCTCAAGATAGACCTACATCCCAATTCTGATGCTGCCACTCCTTGATCACCAGCTCTGCCTCCATCTCAGTTTTGCCTCCAAATATTTTATTTATCTTGAGAATTCTCCTTCCTCAGGTGGATGCTCTGCTAACGTTTATGAAATCTGAGCTCTGGGAACCATACAGTATCAAGCATCCTGCTAATGGACTTTGTCAATTCTGTCCTCCTCTGGCTCTGAGGTTTTGAGACCTACTGTATCTATCTGTTATTTTTAAGACCATAGAAATGTTATTCATCACATACAGTTTCTGTAGCAAGAGAGTGTTCCCCCACTATGAGTGTCTATGAAAACCCCAGTTGACAAGTAATCAGTTGCTATATTTATATGTCATTGTATCCGTTTGTCAATTCCATTGTTAAAAAGAAATGTCTTTTTTTTTTTCAAGATCATCTATCAAGGAGAAAAAGAACAAATTTTGTTACTGAGAAATTCATTCACGACCTTCTACAAGCAAAATGTAATTGCAATTTTCTGCTTAGAAATTATTAATTTATGGGACTACTGGAATTGGTATTGATCTCTATTGCATACAATGCAGAAAATCCTCCATCATCTAGCAATGGTGTATTTTGGGGGAAATAGTTATTAACTGTTACCTTTTCTGTCATTCTCTGGGCTACATTCCCTAATTACCCAATCAGCATTGCTCTTTCCACATTCTCAGAGTGGGGTAGACTTACGTTTCCTGAACACAACTCTCCAAATCAATTAGGAACAATAATCTCCTGCCTTCCCTGTACTCCTTGCTACTGAACTTGCCTCTATGCATTTTCACCTCTACTGAGAAGTGAGGCAGTCATTTAGTCTCTGCTACTGTTACCCAACGTTCAGAAGCTCTGCTTAGCATAAAGAGTTTACGTCTAACTTATTTTTTCTGCGTGGTGAACTCAGCTGCTAAGTTGCTGACAGAAGGTCTAAGAATACCTTTGAAGCCTGGGACCCTGGAAACCTAATATGAGCTTAGACCCCAACCAGTGCCCTTTCTCAGTCCTGCCCTTCCTTTGGCTTTATGTTTTTGCCACCTACATTAACATGTCACAACATTCCTCACAGAAAAAATATTTTGTTTTGTTTATATCCACTCATGTTCTCTAGTCTTTTTGGCAAAGCCCAAGTGATGAGTAGTTAGTCTGTTGTCATTTTAATATTGGTCAATTTATCATTTCTGTTTTTTAAATTGTTGTCTTTTTTTTTCTTTAAGATCATTATCCAAATACTAAGAGAACAAGTGTTGCTGACTGGAAACTGAAGGAAGAAAATCTAGACCCAAAATGTAATTGAAATATGATTGTTTTTAATAATTGCCTTATTCAATTTATTTACCTTGTTATAAATTCATTAAGTCATATTCGGTAATGATCTCTACTGCTTAAAATGACTTATCCACTATAGTGCTTTTGAATCACCCCTTTTGTGGTCCTCTATATTAGTCAATTGGTGCTGTTCTCTTCACACTGCTACAGATGATAGCTCGATTTTTTTTTTTCAGATGACAACTTTCTAAGCCTATCTCAAAGCAGAGCTCCCATTACTATGGATTTGTCTCTGTTCTGTTCTGTCTCAAGAAGATCCAGGGTCAGATCTTAAGTGTCAGACTCTGCTGACACCTCTTTCTCAGCACCTGGACCTTTCAGGGAAAGTTCACCCTGAGTCTTTGTTTCATGTGGAAGTCTATCATATATTGCTGAACAGGGGTTCTACTGATGTTTCTGAAGCTGTGGCCCTGGAGTCAAGAAGAATCAAGACAACTGCCAATATGCTTCATTTGTTTTCTTTTTTCTTTTTTGTTTGTATTTTGATACAGTGTTTCTTTGTGTAACAGCCCTGTCTACCCTGGAACTCACTTTTGTAGACCAGGCTGGCCTCTGCCTCCTGAGTGCTGAGATTACAGTCATGCACCAACACTGGCCAGCAACAATGTGCTTTCTTAACCCTGCTCCTCCTTTAACTATAGTGGCAGGTTCATCACTAGAAATAGTGATATTTATTTACTATATACATTTTTCAACAACGTAGTGTTGCTCAGTCTTGCTCCACTAGTTATTTTAGGGAAGCCCAACTCAGTAGCAATCAGTGGCCTTTTTAATATTTTCTGTTTTCTGATGTTGGCAATTCTGTTAACTCAATTGACTTTTCTTTTAGTGACTTCAATGGACCTAAGGAAGAAAAGTGTTTCAGACCAGAAACTGTTTTATGAACCCGTCAAACTAAAATGTAATTGAACTTTCATTATTACAAATTAGTAATTATTGGGTATGCTGGGTTTGGTGAGCTCTTCTGCTAATAACGTGGAAAAGGCCTCTATCCTTTTCCGTCAAATGATGGAATTGGTAAAGTTCTCTTCTGCTTATAATACAAAAAAAAATATTGTATCTAATTCAATTCATTGGTTTAATTTTGGTAATGTTTTTGAACAGTGTCAAAGTCCCTGTGCCCTGTGGATTAGATACCCTAATCTTCAGTTGGTGTTGCTCTCTTCACACTCACCAGGTAGACTAGACCACATTTGCAGCTCACAACTCTCTAAGTCCAATTCATAACAGTGATTTTCCCAAGTCCCTGACTCCTAACATACCTCTGTACCTTTCTATTTCTAATAAGATCCAGAGGTAGTTCTCCAGTCTATGCCTCTGGGGCTGCAATCTATGATGCTGCTACCCACCAAGATGTTCCTCCATAGCTGTATCTACATGGAAGAGGGGGAACCTCTACGCCCTTTGTTCCACTAATGAAACTATCCTTCCTTAGTACTGAATGAAGAGTCTACTGAAGTCTTTGAGTCCTCTGGCCCTGTGAACCTAAGGAGGACCAATAGCCATCCCAATGTGCTTTCTGCACCTTGTACTCCCTTTGGTTTAGATCTTTTGAAACATACAGTAGGGAGTCATATCAATGGCAGAAGAAATACTTTATACACATATATTTCTGAAGCTGAGGTCTAGTCTCTGGTTTTTTTTTTTTTTAACTAGTGTTATCTTTCACTAGTTTTTATTGTGGAATTACAGAGGTTCCTGCACATTTTGTTCCAAAAGAATATTCTTGTTCCTTTCTAAGGAAAGCAAGTGTTTGAATAACTGTTATATATGAATAAACATGAAATGCTGTCCAGTACAGCTATGTTTATTTTATAATATGTTAAACATAAAGAAGCAGATGTATTAAAATGCTAAATATTTTCCCTTTTCTTTTTTTAATTAAATATTTATTTTTATATTAATTACAGTTTATTCACTTTGCATCCCATCTGTAGATCCCTCCCTCATTCTCTCCCAATCCCACCCAATCTCCCATGACCCTCTCCAAGTCCCTCTCCAAGACCACTGATAGGGGAGTTTCTCCTCCCCTTCCATCTCTTCCATCTGACCCTAGCTTATCAGGTCTCATGAGGACTGGCTACTCTGTGGCCTGTCAAGTCTGATCTCCCTACGGGGGGAGGGGAGATGGGTGTTCCAAGAGCTTGCCACTGAGTTGATGTCAGAGACAGACTCTGTTCCCCTTACTAGGGTAACCAATTGGGTACTGAGCTTCCATGGGCAAAATCTGATCAGGGGGTTCTAGGTTAAATATATGAATGGTCCTTAGTTGGAGTATCAGTCTCAGAAAGACCCCTGTGCCCAGATTTTTTGGTTCTGTTGCTCTCCTTGTGGAGCTCCTATACCCTGCACGTCTTTCTATTTTCTCTTTCTTTTATAAGATTCCCTGAACTATGCCCAAAGTTTGGCTATGGGACTCAGCATCTACTTTGATACACTGCTGGATAGAGTATTTCAGAGGCCCTTTGTGGTAGGATCCTGTAGTATTTCCTATTTTCTCTTTCAGCGTGATAATTGATCATCTTAACCAGGGACCTCCATTATGCTTAGCTTCTTTAGGTGTACAGATTTTAGTAGGTTTATCCTATATTATAGGTCTAGTATTCACTTATAGGTGAGTATAGACCATGTGTGTCTTTCTGCTTCTAGGATACCTAACTCAGCATGATCTTTTCTAGGTCCCATTATTTGCCTGCAAATTTCATGATTTCCTGGTTTTAATTGTTAAGCAGTATTCTATTGTGTAATTGTACCACAATTTCTGTACCTATTCCACTGTTGAGGGATATCTAGGTTTCCAGGTTCTGGCTATTAAGAATAAAGCTGTTATGAACATGGTTCAACAAATGTCCTTGTTGTGTACTATAACATATTTTGGATATATTCCTAGGAGTGGTATAGCTGGATCATGAGAAAGCACCAGATTGAATTCCAAAGTGTTTCTAAAAGTTTACAATCCCACCATCAATGTAGGAGGGTTCCCCTTTCTCCACAACCTCTCCAGCATGCACTGTCACTTGAGTTTTTGATCTTAGCCATTTTGATGTGTGTAAGGTGAAATCTCAGGGTTGTTTTGATTTGCATCTCCCTGGTGACTGAGGACATTGAGCATTTCTTTAAGAGTTTCTCTGCCATTCTATATTCCTCTACAAAGAATTCTCTGTTTGGCTCTGTACCCCATTTTTTAAATTGGATTAATTGATTTGTTGCATTTTAAACTTTTTGAGTTCTTTAGATAGTTTGGATATTAAACTTCTGTCAGATACAGGGTTGGTGAAGATCCTTTCCAAGTTTGTAGGCTGTTATTTTGTTCTGACGACAGTGTCCTTTGCTTTACAGAAGCTTTTCATTTTCATGAGGTCCCATTTATTGATTGTTGATCTTAGAGCCTGTGCTGTTGGTGTTCTGTTCCTGAAGTTGTCTCCTGTGCCAACGAGTATTCTGCTCTTTCCCACTTTTTTTTTTCTAACTAATTTAGTGAGTCTGGTTTTATGTTGAGGTCTTTCATCCAATTGGACTTTATTTTTGTGCAGGGTGATAAATATGTATCTATTTTCATTTTTCTGCATGTAGAAATCCAGCTAGAGCAGCACCATTTGTTGAAGATACTGTTTTTGTTCCATTGTATGGTTTTGGTTTCTTTGTCAAAAATCAAGTATCCAAAAATAAATTAATTATCCATAGGTGTATGGATTTATTTCTGTGTCTTCTATTTGGTCTGTTTCTATGCCAATACCATGCAGTTGTTATTACGATTGCAATGTAGTATAGCTTGATATTAGAGATGGAGATAACTCCAGATCTATTGTTTCTGTTGCACAGGATTGTTTTGGCAATTCTGGTTTTTTTGTTTTTCCATATGAAGAATTTTTCTTTCAAGGTCTGTAAAGAATTGTGTTGGTATTTAGAATCTGTAGATTGATTTTTGACGGGATGGCCATTTTCACTATGTTAATCCTACCTATCCATGAGCATGGGAGATTTTTCCATCTTCTGATATCTTCTTCAATTTCTTTCATTAGAGACTTGAAGTTTTTTTTTTTTTTTTCAAACAGTTCTTTCCTTTGCTTGGTTAAAGTCACACCAAGGTACTCTATGTACTTTGTGGCTATGGTGAAAGGTGTTGTTTGCCTAATTTCTTTCTTGGCCCTTGAGTCTTTTGTATACAGGAAGGCTTCCGATTTTTTGAGTTAATTTTGTATCCAGCCACTTTGCTGAAGGTGTTTATCAGCTGAGGACATTCTCTGGTTGAATTTTTGGGATTGTTCATCTCAAATAGTGATACTTTGACTTATTCTTTGCTGATTTTTATCCCCTTTATCTCCTTTAGTTGTCTTATTTCACTAGCTAGGACTGCAAGTACTATTTTGAAGAGATAAGGAGAGAGTGGGCAGCCTTGCCTTTTACCTGATTTCAGGGGGATTGATTTAATTTTCTCTCAGTTTAGTTTCATATTGGCTATAGGCTTGCTGTGTATTGTCTTTACTATGTTTTGGTATGTGCCTTGTATCCCTGATCTCTCCAAGACATTAAACATGAATCGGTGTTGGACTTTTCAGTATTTAAGGAAATGATCACTGTGGATTTTCTCCTTCAATTTGTTTATATGGTGGATTACATTGATAGATTTCTGTATATTGAACCACCCCTGTATGCCTGTGTGGTTCAGGTATCCAGACTGTAGCTTCATAGAATGAGCTTGGTAATGATACTTCTGTTTTTATTTTGTGGAATAGTTTGAAGAGAATTGGGGGAATTGGAATTAGCTGTTTTTTGAAGGTCTGGTAGAATTCTGCCCTGAATCCATCAGGCTCTGGGCTTTTTTAGAAGGGAGACTTTTGATGACTGCTTCTATTTCCTTGGGGGATGTAAGACTATTCCATCTGATCTTGATTTAATTTTGGTAATCTAACAAGAAAATTGTCCATTTCCTTTAGATTTTCAAATTTTGTGGCATATAGGCTTTTTGAAGTAAGTCCTAATGATTGTTTGGATTTCCTAAGTGTCTGCTGTTATGTCCCCCTTTTCATTTCTGATTGTGCTGATTTGGATAGTTTTTTTTTTTTATTCTGCCTTTTAATTCATTTGGCTAAAGGTTTGTCTATCTTGTTGGTTTGCTCAAAGAACCATCTCTTGGTTTCATTGATTCTTTGAATTGTTTTATTTGTTTCTAATTTATTGATTTCAGCCCTGAGCTTGAATATTTCCTGCTGTCTACTCCTCTTGGGTGTGTTTGCTTCTGTTTTCTCTAGGGCTTTCAGGTGAGCCATTAACTTGTTTGTATGAGATGTTTCAAGTTTCTTCTTAAAGGCACTTAGTCCTCTTAGCACTGCTTTCAATGTGTTCCACAAATTTGGGTATGTTGTGCCTTTATTTTCATTGAATTCTAGGAAGTCTTTGATTTCTTTCTTTCTTTCTTCCCTAACCCAGCTGTCATCGAGTAGCTAGTTTCTCAGTTTCCATGTGTGTGTAAGCTTTTCTTTTTTAATTTGTGTTGTTGTTGAGGTCCAGCTTTAGTCCATGGTGATCACTTAGGATACAAGGGAATATTTCAATCCTCTGGTATCTGTTGAGGCTTGGTTTGTGTCAACTATATGCTTGGAGGTTCCGCGAGGAGCTGGAAAGTTGTACTCTTTCGATTTTGGGTGAAATGTTCTGTAGACATCTATTAGGTCCATTTGATTTAGGACTTCTGTAAATGCCTTTATTTCCTTATTTAGATTCTGTCTAAATGATCTGTCCCTTGGTGAGAGTGGAGTGTTGAAGTCTCCCACTACTAAGGTGGAAGATAGATATGTGATTTCAGCTTTAATAATGTTTCATTTACAAATGTAAGTGCTGTTCTATTTGGGGCATAGATGTTCAGGATTGTGATGTCATCCTGGTAGATTTTTCCTTTGATGAGAATGAAGTTCCCCTCCTCATCTTTTTTGATTAAATTTGGTTGAAAATGTATTTTATTAGATATTAGGATAGCTACTCTAGCTTGTTTTCTGGGTCCATTTGCTTGAAAAACATTTTTCCAGTCCCTTAATCTGAGTTAGTTTTTCTCTTTGTTGCAGAGGTATGTTTCTTGCATGCAGCAGAGTGTTGGAAACTGTTTCTGGAACCATTCTGTTAGTCTGTTTCTTTCTATTGGAGAGTTGAGTCCATTGATGTTGAGAGGTAATAGTGACCAATGAATGTTAGTTCATTTTATTGTGGAGATGGTGGTCTTACTGTGATTCATTGCTTGTTTTCTTTTAATTTTTTGTTGTGAAATTATCTGTATCCTGTGTTTTCTTGGGTACAGTTGTTTCATTGGATTGGAGTTTTCCTTCTAGTATCTTCTGTAGTGCTGTGTTGCTGTGTAATATTGAGTAAATTTAATTTTTTCATGTAATATGTTGTTTTCTCCATCTATGTCCCGAAAGCTTTGCTGGATTTAGTAGTCAGGGTTGGCGTCTGTGGTCCATTAAAGTCTGCATGACATTTGCCCAGGTTCTTCTAGCTTTCATAGATTCTGCTGAGAAGTCTCTTGTGATTCTGATTTGTCTGCCTTTATGTATTACTTGGCCTTTTTCATTCTCTGCCTTTAATATTTTTTCTTCTGTAGATTTAGTGTTTTGACTATGGAGTGACATGAGGAATTTCTTTTCTGGTCTAGTCTATTTGGTGTTCTGTAGGCCTCTTGTATATTTATGGGCATGCATTAAGTTGGGAAAATTTTCTTTTTTTAATTTTATTTTTTTCTTATCAGTTAAATTTTATTAACTCTGTATCCCAGGCATATCCCGCTCCCTCATGCCCTCCCAAACCCACCGTCCCTCCCTCATCTCCAGCCTGCCCCTTTCCAAGTCCACTGATGGGGGGACCTCCTCCCCATTCATCCAATCCTGTTTTATCAGGTATCTTCAGGACTGGCTGCAAAGCTCGCCTCTGTGGCCTAACAGGACTGCTCCTCCCTTGGGGGGTGGGGAGGCCAAAGAGCCAGTCATTGAGTTCCTGTTAGAAATAGTCCTTGTTCCCCTCACTATGGGAAACCAATTGGTTACTGAGTTACCACAGGCTACATCTGAGCAGAGGTTCTAGGTTACATTCATACATGGTCCTTGGTTGCATGTCAGTCTCAGAAAAGACCTTGTGCCCAGATATGTTTGGTCCTTGTGGAACTCCTATCCTTTCCTCATCATACTAACTCCCCTTCTTTCTTATGATTCCCTGAACTCTGCCAAAGGTTTGGTCATGAGTCTTTGCTTTGAAAACACTGCTAGTTAGAGTTTTTCAAATGCGCTCAGTAGACTCCTGTCAATGTTTAATGTGCATCCCATCTGTCTTTCAAAACGAGGATTGATAATCATACCCCATGTCCGCTCTCTTGATTATCTTTTTTAGGTGTATAGATTTCATTATGTTTATCATATCTTATAGGTCTATATAAGTGAGTATATACCGTGTTTGTCTTTCTCCTTCTGGGATATTTCACTCAGGATGATCTTTTCTAGGTCCCACCATTTGCCTGCAAATTTCATGATTTCCTCCTTTTTGATTGCTGAGTAGTATTCCATTGTGTAAAAATACCACAATTTCTGTACCCATTCCTCCGTTGATGGACATCTGGGTTGTTTCCAGGTTCTGGCTATTACAAATAAAGCAGCTATAAACATGGTTGAGCTAATATCTCTTTTGTGTACTTGAGCAAACTTTGGGTATATACCTAGCAGTGGTATAGCTGGGTCTTGAGGAAGCACTATTCCTAATTGTCTTAGAAAGCACCAGATACATTTCCAGAGTGGTTGTATCAGTTTACATTCCCACCACCAGTGGAGGAGGGTTCCCCTTTCTCCACAACCTCTCCAGCATGTGTTGTCCCTTGAGTTTTTCATTTTGGCCATTCTGATGGGTGTAAGGTGATATCTCAGGGTCCTTTTGATTTGCATTTCCCTGATGGCTAATGAGGATGAGCATTTCTTTAAGTGTTTCTCTGCCATTTGATATTCCTCTATAGAGAATTCTCTGTTTAGTTCTGTTCCCCATTTTTTAAGTGGATTACTTGGTTTGCTGCTTTTCAGCTTCTTTGTTCTTTGTATATACTCAATATTAGCCCTCTGTCAGATAAAGGGTTAGTGAAGATTCTTTCCCAATCTGTAGGCAGGCGTTTTGTTTTGATGACAGTGTCCTTTGCTTTACAGAAGCTTTTCAGTTTCATGAGGTCCCATTTATTGATTGTTGCTCTTAGAGCCTGTGCTTTTGGTGTTCTGTACAGGAAGTTGTCTCCTGTGCCAATGAGTTCTAGGCTGTTCCCCAATTTTTCTTCTAACAGATTTAGAGTATCTGGTTTTATGTTGAGGTCTTTGATCCACTTGGACTTTAGTTTTGTGCAGGGTGATAAATATAGATCTATTTTCATTTTTCTGCATGTAGACATCAAGTTGGACCAGCACCATTTGTTGAAGATGCTGTCTTTTTTCCATCGAATGGTTTTGGCTTCTTTGTCAAAAATCGAGTATTCATAGGTGTGTGGGTTTATTTATGGGACTTCTATGTGGTTCCATTGATCCTCCTTTCTGTTTTTATGCCAATAGCATGCAGTTTTTATTACTATTGCTCTGTAGTACAACTTGAGATCGGGGATGGAGATACCTCCAGATGATCTGTGGTTGTACAGGATTGTTTTGGAGATTCTGGGATTTTTGTTTCTCCATATGAAGCTGAGAATCATTTTTTCAACATCTGTAAAGAATTGAGTTGGTATTTTAATGGGAACTGCATTGAATCTGTAGATTGCTTTTGGCAGGATGGCCATTTTCACAATGTTAATCCTACCAATCCATGAGCACGGGAGATCTTTCCATCTTCTGATATCTTCTTTGATTTCTTTCTTCAGAGACTTGAAGTTTTTCTCAAACAGGTCTTTCACTTGCTTGGTTAGTGTCACCCCAAGGTACTTTATGTTAGTAGTGGCTATTGTGAAGGGTGTTGTTTCCCTAATTTCTTCCTTGGCCCTTTTGTCTTTGGTATACAGGAGGGCTTCTGATTTTTTTGAGTTGATTTTGTATCCTTGCCACTTGGCTGAAGGTGTTTATCAGCTGGAGGAGTTCTCTGGTTGAATTTTTGGGGTCGCTCATATATACTATCATATCATCTGCAAAGAGTGACACTTTGACCTCATCCTTTCTGATTTGTATTCCCTTGATCTCCTTTAGTTGTCTTATTGCTCTGGCTAGGACTTCAACTACTATGTTGAAGAGATATGGAGAGAGTGGGCAGCCTTGTCTTGTCCCTGATTTCAGTGGGATTGATTTAAGTTTCTCTCCATTGAGTTTGATGTTGGCTATAGCCTTGCTGTATATCACCTTTACTATGTTTAGATATGTGCCTTGTATTCCTGATCTCTCCGAGACTTTAATCATGAATGGGTGTTGTACTTTGTCAAATCCTTTTTCAGCATCTAAGGAGATGATCATGTGGTTTTTCTCCTTCAGTTTGTTTATGTGGTGGATTAAATTGATGGATTTTCATATGTTGAACCACCCTTGCATGCCTAGGGTGAAGCCTACTTGGTCATGGTGGATGATATCTTTGATGTGTTCTTAGATTCGGTTTGCAAGTTTTATTGAGTATTTTTGCGTCAATGTTCATATGAGAGATAGGTCTGAAGTTCTCTTTTTTTGTTGGGTCTTTGTGTGGTTATGTATCAGGGTGAATGTTGCTTCATAGAATTATTTTGGTAATATACCTTCTGTTTCTATTTTGTGGAATATTTTGAGGAGTATTGGTGTTAGCACTTCTTTGAAGGTGTGGTAGAATTCCGTGCTGAAACCATCTGGCCCAGGGCTTTTTTTTTTTTTTTTTTTTGAGGGGAGACTGTGAATGACTGCTTCATTTTCTCTGGGAGATATAGGGCTATTCAGTCTTTCTACCTGATCTTGACTTAATGTTGGAAGATGGAATCTATCAAGAAAATTGTCCATTTCATTTAGGTTTTCAAATTTTGTGGCATTTAAGCTTTTGTACTATGACCTAATGATTGTATGAATTTCCTCAGTGTCTGTAGTTATGTCAGAATTTTCATTTCTGATTTTGCTGATTTGGATAGATTTTCTCTGCTTTTCAGTTAGTTTGGCTAAGGGTTTGTCTATCTTGTTTATTTTCTCAAAGAACCAGCTTTTTGATTCATTGATTCTTTGAATAGTTTTATTTGTTTCTAATGATTGATTTCAGCCCTGAGTTTGATTATTTCCAGCCATCTGCTCCTCTTGGGTGTATCTGCTTCTTTTTTTTCTAGGGTTTTCAGTTGGGCCATTAAGTTGTTTGTATGTGATGTTACGAATTTCTTCTTGCAGGCATTTAGTGCTATAAATTTTCCTCTGAGCACTGCTTTCAATGTGCCCCTTAAATTTGGGTATGTTGTGCCTTCATTTTCATTGAATTCTAGGAAGTCTTTGATTTCTTTCTTTATTCCTTCCTTAACCCAACTGTCATTGAGTAACAAGTTGTTCAGTTTCTATGTGCGTGTAGGCTTTTTGTTATTTCTGTTGTTGTTGAGGTCCATCTTTAGTCCATGGTGGTCAGATAGAATACAAGGGATTGTTTCAATCTTTTTGTATCTGTTGAGGCTTGCTTTATGACCAACTATATGGTTTATTTTGAAGAATGTTCCATGCGGTGCTGAAAAGAAGGTATACTCTTTTGAGTTTGGATGAAAAGATCTGTAGACGTCTCTTAGGTTCATTTGATTTAGGGACTCTGTAAGTGTTTTTATTTCCCTATTTGTTTTCTGTCTAGTTGATCTGTCCCTTGGTGAGAGTGGAGTGTTGAAGTCTCCCAATATTAAGGTATTAGGATCAATGTGTGATTTAAGCTTTAATATTGTTTCATTTACAAATGTAGGTGCTTTTGTATTTGGGGCATAGATATTCAAAATTGTGATGTCCTCTTTGTGGATTTTTCCTTTGATGAGAATATAGTGGCCCTCCTTATCTTTTTTTTATTAACTGGGGTTGAAAGTCTATTTTATTAGCTATTAGGATGGCTACTCCAGCTTGTTTTCTGGAACCATTTGCTTGAAAGACATTTTTCCAGCCCTTTACTCTGAGGTAGTGTTTATTTTTGTTTCATAGGTGTGTATTCTTGGATGCAACAGAATTTTGGATCCTGTTTTCACAACCATTCTGCTAGACTGTGTCTTTTTATTGGGGAGTTGAGTCCGTTGTTGTTGATAGATACTAGTGACCAACAATTGTTACTTACTTTTGATGTGGGGTTGGTGGTGTCACTGAGTTTCATTGCTTGTATTCTTTTGGGTTTTTTGTTGTGTAGTTATGTATTTCCTCTGTTTCCTTTGATGTAGTTGTTTTCTTTGGTTTGGAGTTTCCCTTCTAGTAACTTCTGTAGAGCTGGGTTACTATATAGAAATTGTTTAAATTTGGTTTTGTCATGGTATATTTTGAATTCTCCGTCTATGTTGATTGAAAGTTTTGCTGGGTATAGTAGTCTGGGTTGGAATCTGTGGTCCCTTAAGGACTGTATGATTTCTGTCCAGGCCCTTCTGGCTTTCATAGTTTCTGCTGAGAAATCTGGTGTGATTCTGATAGGTCTACCCTCATATGTTACTTGGCCTTTTTCCCTTGCTGCTTTTAGAATTTTTTCTTTGTTCTGTAGGTTCAGTGTTTTGACTATGATGTGACGTGAAGAATTTCTTTTCTGGTCTAGTCTACTTGGTGTTCTGTAGGCCTCTTGTATGTTTATGGACATCTCCTTTTTTAAGTTGGGAAAGTTTTTTTCTATAATTATCCTGAAAATATTTTCTGGACCTTTGAGCCTGATGTCTTCTTTTTCTTCTACTCCTATTATTCTTAGATTTTGTCATTTCATGGTGTCCTTGATTTCTTGGATGTTTTTTGTTTGGAATTTTTCTGATTTTATTTTTTCTTTGAGAGACGAGTCAATTTCCACAAGTGTATCTTCGGCTCCTGAGATTCTTTCTTCCATCTCTTGTATTCTGTTGGTGATGCTTACCTTTGTAGTGCCCTATCTTTTCTCTATGTTCTCCAGCTCCTGGTTTTTCTCTATTTGTGTTTTCTTTATTGATTCTAATTCTGTTTTCATGTCTTGCACCATTTCCTTCATCTGTTTGAATGTGGAGTCCTGCTTTTCAATGACAGCTTCTATTTTTTTGTCCGTTTCCTCTCTATGTATCACTAATCGTGCCTCTACTTTTTTGGCTGTAATTGCTGTATTTCTATGAGAGCTTTGTTTATTTCTTCTTTGTTTGCCTCAATTTTCGTGGTCATTTCTCTGAGAGCTCTATTTGTTTCCTCTTGGTTCATCTCGATTTCTTTGGCTATTTCTCTGAGGGCTTTGTTCATTTTATCTTTATGGTCCTCTAATAGCTGGAGAAACATACTTTTGAGGTCGTTTTCTTGTATATCTAGTGAATTGAATTGTCCATTGGTTTGTGGGGTTGCTGGTGAGATCATTATGTCCTGATTTTTGTTGGGTGTGTTCTTACGTCTGCCTCTAGCCATCTGGTTATTTATAACCCTCACTGTTTGTTCCTCGAGTTTGTAGCTCAATCTATGATCCTCTCTTTCTGTTTTCTGGACTGTTTTTTCAGGAAGATGAGAGAGGTTCACAGGTTTGGGAGTATGCGTTGTGGTTTCAGTTTTGCCTAAGTAAGGAATGTGACGCTGGTGCTATTTGCATGCACTTTTATTGGGCGCAGTGTGCATGCGTGGATTCTCTGACTATTGCAGTGGTCTGCAGGCCCCTATTATGCAGTTCTGTCTGAGATTCAGGGATTGTTTGCCTGGATTACACTGGTGGACCCACAAGGCAGAGGCTTCAACGTTGGGGTTGATATCCCAAGAATCCCTATGTTGCCCACACTAGGGGTGTGGGTGGCAGGGATCTCTTCTGGTTGTTTCTGTGGAGAGGCCCTGGGTTTGAGGCAAACTCTCCCTAAAAGGCTCACTCACTCTCTTGCAGGACCAGTTGGAATGCACAGGGGTTCCCCTTGCTCTCTACTCTTTGATTTGGTCCTGTTGTGGAAAATGCGCGAGTAGGCTAACAGTCAGCTCTGTGACACTGTGGCCTCAGGACTCGGTGTCCAACTTTCCTGTGTGCTGCCTCTCTGTCCTTCCCCTCTGCCAGGAGGGGTTATGTTGATTGGTCCCAGGGTAACGTGGGAAAGAGTTAGGTTGAGTGTTCTCAATCCCAGATCCCAGGCCCAGCTCTCTCTGCCAGATGCTACCTGGTGGTAGAAGCTATGTTTGCTGATCCCCAGAGAGTACCAGGTAAGGTTGAGTGTCCTCAGATCCAGAGTTTGGGTTTCTCTGCCAGGGGCCACTGGGTGAGCTGGAGAGAGGGTGCTGTGTCCTTGGCATGCTTCCTCTCTGTCCTTCCCCTCTGACTTTCCCTTCTGCTAGGGCAAGCTTATGGTGGCGCTCTCAGGGGAGTGCCAGAAGGGGTTGGGACTTCTCAGTCCTGATTCTGAGCTGGAGTTTCTCTGCCAGGGGTCGGGGGGCCGCTGGTGGTAGGACTTGGTGCTAGACCTTATTGTGCTGGACCCAGGAGAGTCTCAGGACGTGTAGAATGACCACAGTCCCAGATCCTGAGCTGAAGTTTGTTTGCTAGGAGCAGCCGGCGGCACTGGGGTTCTGGCACTGTGAAGCCGCTGTGCGCCTCTTTATCCTTCAGCTCCGCCACAGCAGGGTTATGGCGGTGTTTGGGGGAGTGCCCGAAAGGATTGGGTTTCTCAGCCCCGATCTCGGGTTGGGGTACAGACAATGTGGTCTGTGGCAGATTCTGCTGGACCCCTCCTGCCTCCTCTGAAGAGGGAGTAGGGATTTTGAGCTGGGCGTGCAGCTGCTCTCTGCGCATGGTGGGAGCTCAGTTGTGATGGCGGCAGGTACCCATGGTCAGCGAGACCTTCCAGGGAAAGACTGGGTGACCAGTGATCAGTCTGGCAACTTTGCTTCCCCGTTGGGTTTTCTTGCGACTGGGACTCTCAGTCTCTGGCACCCTTGTGCCCACCGATCAGCCTTGGAAATTGATCGGGGCATGCACGCTTGTGGCTCCAGTGAAGAGATCCAAAGCCCGAGTTAGCTGGGATCTCTTCCGGGTTCTGGCTGTGTGGCCAGAGAGTGGACCCGACCGATTCCCATGCTGTGGGAGCCTCCCCTCACCTAGGAAACAAGATCACTGTAGTTTTAGGGCCCAGAGTTCAGTCTCCTGGTCGCTGCAAGGAGAGTGTTGTCCCGCTTCTCAGAAACAGTGCTCTCCTGCCGCCGCCATCTTGGCCCCTGGAAAAATTTTCTTCTGTGATTTACTTGAAAGCATTTTCTGAACATTGGAGCCTGGAATCTTTTTTTTTTATCTACTCCTATTATTCTTAGATTTTGTCTTTTCATGTTGTACTTGATTTCTTGGATGTTTTGTGTTTGAGACTTCTCCAATTTTACTTTTTTGAGGGAAGATAATCAATTTCTGCACATGTATCTTCAGCACCTGAGATTCTCTTCCCCATGTCTTTTCTTCTATTGCTGATGCTTCTGGTTTCTGATCTTTTCTTTAAGTTCTTCAGCTCCAGGGTTTTCTCTGTGTTTTCTTTATTAATTTAATTTTGTTTTCATCCCTTGCACCATTTCCTTCAACTGTTTGAATGTGGATTCTTCTTTTTCTATTATGGTCTCTCTCTTTTTTTTCTGTTCTTTTCTTCTCTTTATGCCATTAATTGTGCCTCTACTTGTGTCTCTGTTAAGCTATATTTGCCTGTATTTCTTTGAGATCTTTCTTCATTTCCTCTTTGTTTGCCTCTACTTTTGTAGCTGTATTTTTGAGAGTTTTGTTCGTTTTCTTTTTATGTGCCTCTAATAATTGAATAAGCATAGCTTTAAAATAATTTTCCTGTGTTTCTGATGAATTGGAGTATCCATTGCTGGTGAAGCCATGATGTCTTGATTTTCGTTGAGTGTGTTCTTACACCGACCTCTGGCCATCTGCTTATCTGTAACCTTCTCTGTTTGTTCCTGGATTCTGTAGTTCAGACTGTGTCCATCTTTCTTTGTGTCTAGAGTATTCTTCAGAAAGAAGATAGAGTTCCACTGGTTTGAGAGTGTGTGTTGGTGTTTTAGATGTACCCAATGGAGGAAGGGTCGCAGCAACAGAAGAACAAATGAGGGCAAGCAAGTGTGTGCTTGTATGTGTGCCTTGAAGAAAAGGGTACAAGAAAGTGTAGATGCCTGGAATGTGGGGCAGGGGTTGGTGTAGGTGCAAGAGGGGTTGAGGACACTGGTGGTGTTCATGGGTGCAATGTTCATTCACAGATTCCCTGGATACTTCAGTGACCTACAGACCCCTGGTATTCTGCTGTCTGGGCTCCAGGAGTTTTTTGCCTGGATTCCATGGGTAGACCCACAGAACAAGGGCTTCAGTGTTGAGAACGCTGTCCCAAGAATCCCTATGTTGTCCACAGTGGGTGTTTGGGTGTAAGAAATCCGATGTCTGGCTGCTAGTTTAGAGGGACCCTGGATCTGGGGCTCTGCAAGCACTCATTTGAAGAAGCACTCACTCTTTAGTAGGTCTAATCAAAAAGCACAGGGGTTCCCCCTTTTCTCTACTCTCAGATTTGGACCTGTTGGGGCAGATGCAAGTGTAATCAGCTCAGTGGTGCTGCAGCTGCAGAACTTATGCTGGTAAAGAGGTCCAATGGGAGTCCAGCCACAGCAGCAGAACTGGGAGGCTGGTATAGATTCCTGTTGGGAGGTCCTGAGGAGCCCCTACCGTGGTCCACAGACCTGGGTGGCTCGATGAGCCTAATGGATATGGGTATCCTCTACTGTTGGCTCCCGCCACTGAGGGACTAGGTGACCAGTACAGTGACTGGCTGTCAGGCCCTGCAGGGCCATAGAGCTGCTTGTGGACCTGGAACCCGGAAGGGTGGTACCACAACCCAAGATCAGGAAAGTTGTTACAGCTGGCAGTTGCCACTGAGGAACTAGGAGGCCCACCTTTGCTGTTTCAGTCTCCAGGCAGGGAGTTCTGTGCTATGAGCTATGGGCACTGTGGGCCAGCTCCACTGAGGAGGAGGAGACACAACAAGGGGAAGTGCAGGAGTATCAAATGTTCACCACTCTCTATCCCCAGAAAAGCCCACAGGTGACCTTGATCTAAATTGTCTCAGCTCACATGTTGTTCCCTCTAGCTAAGAAAGCCTCATGTGGATGTTCTGGCTTCAGCTGCCCCTCCACTCACCAAACTGAGAATTTCAGATCCTCTGCTTCTCAGATATGGTGCACACTGGTTGCTGCCATCTTGGATCCCCAATGTTAAGTATTTAAAAACATTATCCAAAACAAAACTGAAGTCTTACCATCATGTTACAACTTTGCAACTCGTGTGAAATCCCCTCACAGCACACAGCAGCTGTGTTCAGATCACAGCACACCAACCATTCATGCCTGCTCAGCAACAGAGCAAACATGTAGCCTAGACTCTGTTCTCATTCCTTTGATCTTATTCTAAAAACTGAGTAGCAAACAGTTACCATTTTAAATATTTGTCATTTTATCTTTTGCCATGGCCATTATTAAAAAGAAAATTCTTTTTTAAAGCACCTTCACATTGTAAAAGGAAGACACATATCACTGACCAGAAATCATCTCAAGAACTTATAAAAGCCAAAGGTAATTGAAATTTTATGTTTCAAAATTAGTTTGTGAGAATGCTGGGTAGGGAGTGGTTTGAGTTACAGGAGCGTAAGAAAACTATTTTTGTGATGGAAACACTTGTTGGTTCTGGTGATTGTTTCATGAGTTTAATATATAAAAATGAAGAAATTGTGCATTTTAATTATGCGTATTTATTCTACTTCAATTATAATTCAATAAATTTCCAAAAGTATATAATTTCCTTTTGTTCTACTTTAGAATCAAGCCATCATTCTCAAAATAATGTCAAGTTTTTTACTAAGACAACAACTTTACCAACTCAACAGAGGGATGTATATAATACAACAGAGCAAAAGGTAGAAAGTTGTGTCACATACATTTCACATTGATGGTTAATTTATCTAGTTTTTGTTTGTATGGGCAAGCCCCCTCCTTAACTTGATACTGTGTAGTCAACAATTATTGAGTTCTAGGTAGGTCTTAACCCTCTCCATCACAAGGTATGCTAAGTCAGCTTCATGCTTAGTATACCATGAACTTGAGCTTACGTATTGGATGATGGTCATGATCATGATGATAATGACAAATAGCTAAAATTTACTGAGAGTCTACTGTGGTCTAGGTCCTGGGCTAAGCAAGAAGGAAAGAAGAAGGAGTATGGGTAAACTAGGATACCAAGAGAGGAGGTAGTTACCATCTGAATGTAAAGCACACATAAACAAATTTCCTCACAATGAGCAAAAGATTTTATTTGTATAAACTTCAGTATGAGTACAGAAGATATGGAGACTAGTCCTGCCTTGAGATGTTCTGAATAAAGGTTTAATTTATTTAAACCTTGAGATGTAAGTAGAGATTTTCCACAGTGATAGATGTGAGGATACATGGAAGAAATATAGCAGACTGAGAGAAAGTGTGGGAACATGAGCCAAGGAAATGAGGGAGATTATCCTAAAAGCTTAGATTGAAGCCAGAACCTTGCTGAAGTATAAATTTATCCAGTAAGTTATTGAGGAAAAAAGAATAATTTGGATTCTAAAATGATAATACAGCTGCAGTTTCTGGAAAAGATAATAGGGAAAAAAAGATTAAGGGAAAGTTAGTTTCAAGTCTTCTGGGACAATTGTGACAAAAAAGGTAGAGTCTGGAGACTGGGAAGGTAGTTCAGTAGCAGAGTGCTTGTGTAGCATGTAAAAGGACCTGAGTTCAGTCACTAAGTCAAAAATAAAAACAGTGCAAGGGATGAAACTAAGGCAGTAGCGATGAGGTTGAACTGGAGGCCAAATTGAAGGTATCTCAGAGTTAGTTTCAGAACATGGCCACTAATAGATGTGTGACTCCTGAGGTAGATGAGAAAGGTGATGGTGACAGTTTTGTGTGTAGGTTTTCACACACGTTTCCTCTCATTAGTGCTCAGGCTTACATCCATATTAGAAATCATTGTATTGGGCTGTTTTTATGTGTTCTAGGAGCTGCAATTTTTTGAAGACAGAAATTGTCTATTTTAGGCCCAAGAAGTATGCTCAGTAAACACTGAATTGGATTAGAGTAGCTTCCTCTGAAACAAAGGAAGCAACTGTTATTTATTTTATTTTATTTTATTTTTGGCTTTGAGTACCAGCGATATGTCTTAGCCAAAATATAGAATAGAGAAAAGAAGCAAATTTGGAAAGATAGGGAATTCACATATATAAGGCTTCATTTTTGAACTAGTTAGATTTAGATACCTGTGTGAGACACTCAGAAGAATATTGGTATTATGTATTAGCCCTGAGAACAGTGCTATATAAAGAAGTGAGGACTAAGGGTACTGTGTTAGAATGCTGTAGGATAAGTTAACAGTCCCTTTTAGAAGCCTAATTATTAATGTTTTCTCTTTATTTTTTTGCCATGCAGTATGATTAAGAAACGGCAGACATATGATTCAGATGACAGAGGTAAGCAAATGAACAACATTCATTACATTTTTTCCGTTAAGTAGCTACTTTTGTATATTTTTTATGATTACAAATTCCCTTAAAATTCAGTGGTATTAATGTCACTCATATTTTTGTGCAGTGGTTAAGTGAATAGGCCCTTTGGAATTTGTAAAGTATAATGAATTGAAGATCTCTGCTATATCTGTCTATACAGATATGCCAAGTTTTTTACATATTACACTGTGTTTCTGGGAGTTTTGGTGGAGAAATTTCTCCCACAAAGGTAGCACCCTCTACTTCTCTACTTTTTTCACAAAATTAACATAAATGATGCTTCTTCTGTCATATGAGGGCTGGACTAGAGGTTGGACAGGCCTCTCCTAGTTTCTACAGAACTTTCCCAAGCTACTACACACACACACACACACACAAACACACACATACTCAAAGAACACTAGAACAGAAATCACCACCTGGATGGTTATCAGGTCCCTAAAATCTAGAATGCACAAATCCAAATGTATCACCTTCCAATGAACTTAAAACTTGTTTCTCTATTCCTTCTTTTTTTGCCCAGGCATAAAGCCTAATTGATTTTTTACTCTAATGCTTATATTTCTTTTTTATTAGTTACAATTTATTCACTTTGTATCCCAGCTGTAGCCCCCTCCCTCATACTCTCTTAATCCCATCATCCCTTCCTCCTCTATTCCCTTGCCCCTCCCCCAGTCCACTGATAGGGGTGGTAATCCTCCCCTTCCCTTAGCCCCTAGCATATCATAGTCATCAGGACTGGCTGCATTATTTTCTTCTGTGGCCTGGTGAGGCTGCACTCCCATTAGAGGGAGGTGATCAAAGAGCCAGCCACTGAGTTCATGTCAGACAGCCCCAGTTCTCCGTACTAAGGAACTTACTTGGACAATGAGATGCCATGGGCTATATCTGGGCCGGGGTTCTAGGTTATCTCTATGCATGGTCCTTGGTTGGAGTATCAGTCTCAGAAAAGAACCTTGTGCACAGATTTTTTTTTTATTCTTTTGCTCTTCTTGTGGAGGCCCTGTCCACTCCTGGACTGTCATCTCCCCATCCTTTCATAAGATTCCCTGCACTCTGCTCAAAGTTTGGCTATGAGTCTCAGCCTCTGATTCAATACCCTGCTGGGTAGACTCTTTCAGAGGTTCTCTGTGGTAGGCTCCTGTCCTGTTCCCTGTTTTCTCCCTCTTCAAATGTCTGTCCTGGTTTCCTTTCTGAATGAGGATTGATCATCTTATCCAGAGACATCCTTCTTTCTTAGCTTATTCAGGAGAACATATTTTAGTATTTTTATCCTATATTATATGTCTAATATCCACATATAAGTGAGTATATACCATGTGTGTGTTTCTGCTTCAGGAATAAATCACTCAGGGTAAACTTTTTGTAGTTTCCACCATTTGCCTATAAGTTTAAGATTTCCTTGTTTTTATATGTTGAGTATTATTCCATTTTATAAATGTACCACAATTTCTGTATCCATTCTTCCACTGAGGGACATCTAGATTGTTTCCAGATTCGGGGCAACAGTCTACAGACTGAGAAAAGATCTTCACCAACCCTATATCTGACAGAGGGCTAATATCCAGAATATGTAAAGAACTCAAAAAGATAAAAAGCAACAAGTCATGCTGGAGAGGTTGTGGAGAAAGGGGAAGCCTCCTCCACTGCTGGTGGGAATGTAAACTTGTACAACCACTCTGGAAATCAATCTGGTGATTCCTCAGAAAACTAGGAATAGTGCTTCCTCAAGATTCAGCTATACCACTCTTAGGCATATACCCAAATGAGGCTCAAGTACACAATAAGGATATTTGCTCAATCATGTTTGTAGCAGCTTTATTTGTAATAGCCAGAAGCTGGAAACAGCCCAGATGCCCCTCGGTGGAGGAATGGATACAGAAATTGTGGTACATCTACACAATGGAATATTACTCAGCAATAAACTCAAGGAAATCATGAAATTTTCAGGTAAATGGTGGGAACTGGAAAAGATCATCCTGAGTGAGCTATCCCAGAAGCAGAAAGACCCACACCGTATATACTCACTCATATAGATATATAATAGAGGATAAACCTACTAAAATCTACACACCTAGGGAAACTAATCAAAAGGGAGTATTCTTGATAAAATGCTCAATCCCTATCCACAAAGGCAAAGAGGATGGACATCAGAGGAAGGAGAAAAGAGGGAACAAGTCAGGAGCCTGACACAAGGGACATCTGAAAGGCTCTGCCCTGCAGACTATCAAAGCAGATTCTAAGACTTATAACCAACCTTTGGGCAGAATGCAGGGAATCTTATGAAAGAAGTTGGAAAAAGTAAGATCTACAGAGTACAGGAATTCCACAAGGAGAGCAACAGAACAAAAAATCTGAGCACAGGGGTCTTTCCTGAGACTGATACTTCAACCAAGGACCATGCATGGAGATAACGTATGACCCCAGAACAGATATAGCACATGGCATTTCAGTATCGAAGTGGGTTCCATAGTATTAGAAACAGAGACTGTCTCTGACATGAACTGATTGGCCTGCTCTTTAATCACCTCCCCCTGAGAGGGGAGCAGCATTACCAGGCCACAGAGGAAGACAATGCAGCCACTCCTGTTGAGACCTAATTGACTAGGATCAGAAGGAAGGAAAAGAAGACCTCCCCTATCAGTGGACTTGGGGAGGGGCATGCATGCAGAGGGGGGAGGAAGTGAGGGATTGGGACGGGAGGAGGGAGGGAACCACAGGGGTAATACAAAGTGAATAAAGTGTAATTAATAAGAATTTTTAAAAATTAAGAAAATTGCCAAAAAAATAGCAACAAATCAAGTAACCCAATTAAAACATGAGATACAGAGCTAAACAGAGATTTCTCTAGAGGAATATCAAATGGCAGAGAAACACTTAAAGAAATGCTCATTGTCCTTAGCCTTCAGGAAAATGTAAATTAAAATAACCCTGAGATTTCACCTCATATCCATCAGAAACTACGATCAAAAACTCAGGTTGACAATACATGCTGTAGAGGAGTAGAGAGACATGCTCCTCCATTGCTGGTAGGAATGTAAACTTGTAAAACTTCTTTGCAAATCAATCTGGTGCTTTTTTAGACAATTAGGAATAGTGCTTCCTCAAGATCCAGCTGTACCCACTCCTAGACATATATCCAAAATATTCTCAAGTATACAACAAGGACATGTGCTCAACCATGTTCATTTCAGCTTTATTTGTAAAATCAAGAATCTGGAAACAACCCAGATGTCCCTTTTGCTTTTATTTCACATTCTACATTTTTAAAGTCTGTTCTTAAACTCTCACAATATCAATTCTTTGCTGTTTGTGTCACCATGCTCTCCACCCTTGCAATAATTAGCCCCTATTCTCCACGTCCTTGTCTAACTTGATTCTGTATGTCACTCTGGATATAATCTTTCTGAAAGGCAGCTTTGAACATTTGAACATACAATTTCACTGGAAAGTCCCCCAGTCATTTCCCTTGCCTACTGAGAAAATTGTGAAGTTGCCAATTCTGGTGGGCTACAGGGACAGTGAGGGAAACTGACACTTCCAAGTAAAGTTAGGAGTAGAGATTAGGGAGTCTTTGGGCAACAGTGGGCCATTAGAATTTAAGAAGAAGAAGAATTTAGAAAGTCATGGAGTTGACTTTAGAGGTTTTGCCTTATGTTCTATAAATAATACCGCCTTATATCTGGTAGTGTAGACATTCTAGATTCCCAGCAATAAAGGACTGTTTGCTATTTCTATAATAAATGGTACCCTTTCTTCTCCCCATGCAACAAAATGATCTCAATTCCTGTTTCCTCTCACTCTCTGAAAGCAACAGAAGTTTCCAGACAATGTCTTCAAGATGCTCCAATAAGAGACAGATATTCCCTCTTGAAAAACACAAATGATAAACAGAACAAATGATTTATTAAATTATGGTCATATTTAATGTAAAAATGTCATTCAATAAATGATGCTTTTTAAAAGTTCTTTTCCTGACATTTGTGAATTTCAGTAATATTGCTGTGTTACTTCTGTGTGCTGACACTCACCTCTACTAGTGTTCCTGTGGTCAAACTGAACAGTGAGGATTACCACTAACAGTCTGTGAGCTGACATAAGCAATGAGCCTTGGGTTTTAGCTTTGTTGGGAAGAATTGAACTTGGACACTGCATTTGCCTCTCTTTTTCTTTTGCTTTTGGTTGTACTGAAGATTGACCCTAGGGACTTGTGTACGCAAAGAAAGCACTGATCTACACAACCCTGGTTTTACTTTTTATTTTGAGTCATGGTCTTATGAAGTTGTTCAAGCTGGCCTCAACCATCACTTATAGCTCAAGCAGGCTCAGGCTCCCCAAAGTAGCTGGGATTCTAAGCCTGAACTCCTAGACCTCACTTGCCAGGATTCTTAATAGTGATCACCTGAAGGAACTTGAGCATTCACCTCAATAACCATTAGGTTATAGGGTTCCTCACGGGTGGGAACAAGCAGAAGAAACATCCAATTAACTGTGAATTGCATTTCTTCTGCTGCTTACAGAGTGCAGGGACAGCTATATTGTCTCATCTGTCCCCTTTTGCAAGATGGATCTCAGCCATCTTGGGAAATTGGGAGAAGATATTCACAGTGAAACCTCTGGTGGAAACAGATTGCCTCTAGAGCAGTGGATTTACTTTTCCTACTGGTACAACACGTTAATACAGTTCTTCATGTTTTGGTGACCCAAAATGTAAAATTACTTTTATCGGTACTTCATGACTGTAATTTTGGTAATGCTATGAATTGTAATGTAAATCTCTGATATGAGAATCCAGAGACGTCATGATCCACAGGTTGAGAACCACTACTCTAAGTGATGTCAGCTTGCTCTGGCAACAGTCAAATCCACATCAGATCTGCGTCTTTACAGGTACTATGTTAACCACTTCTTGCTGCTCTAAAAAGCCAATATGGTTTAAGGACACTTTTATCAAGGAGAAATCTTTCTGAGGTTTCCCCAAGTGGATTCTGCATAACTAGAGTAGAAAGTAGCTGCACAGTGAGTGATAGATTCATCTCTAATGGCAGCAGTGTCACAAATAAAACACACAAAAAATTTCTGTATAAAATATTTTGATACACTTGCAATTTGTAGAGAGCTCTTCCACTATGTCAACACCCACAGACAGTATGTTCAGTATCTGAAGAAAGAAACATAACTGTTCAGTTATGCTTAGTCATAATTTAGTGTTCCTCTGTCAGCTTTTTTTACTAGCCTTGATATGGAGCCAGAAATAAAGTGACTACCCTGGTACAACTTGGATAACAAGCAATATTACATGCACTTTACCACAAGGTCAATAAACTAGTTTAGACCACTTGCGGGGTGGGGGGAGTCTAAGTTTATTCCAAAGATAATTATTTATATAAAAGTAGGGGGTAGATAAATGAAGCAACTGGTTATTGACAAAGAAGGAAATATAAAACTGTTTACAGCTCAGCCTGACTGATCTTAACAAAGAAGGAGACAACCTCAACTCAAATGAGTTCACAAAGCAAATTAAAAACACCACCAGAATTGATATACCACAAGAGCATTCCAGTAGCTACAGCTAATTTATGATAGGATCTACCAAAAAATTATACAACAAAATAATCTGCAAAGATGCAAATTATTTTAACTAAATTTATTTATTTTTAAGAAGTCTTACTACCCATATTCTTTTTAACCTTCTAACTCATTTTTTCTTTTCTTATTATTATTTATTACAAATTTATTCATTTTGTATTCAAATTTATTACAAATTTTTTCATTTTGTATCCTGGTTTTATCTCCCTCCGTTGTCTCCTCTCAATCCCACCCTTCCTCTCTCTTCCTCTGCTATAACTCTCCCCTAGTCTGGTGATAAAGGAAGTGGTCCTCCCCTACTGTTTGACCCTAGCCTATCAGATCCCATCAGGACTGGCTGAATCCTTTTTCTCTGTGGGCTGGCAGGGTTGCCCCACCAGGGAGAAGTGATCAAGGAGCAGGCAACTGAGCTCATGCCAAAGAATGTCTCTTCTCCCCTTACTAGGGAACCCACATGGAGACTGAGCTGTCTATGGGCTGCATCTGAGCAGGAGGTCTAGTGTTAGATCACTTTTTAAAAAATCTTTGAGCTATATTGGACAAAATGAACATATCAAGTGACAGAAATATTTACCTATTTTACAAATTAGCAAGAATGTGTTTTCAAGACAAGGTTACTTTGTGTAGCCTTGGCTGTCCTGGAAATCACTCAGTAGACAAGGCTGACCTTGGACTCACAGAGATCCATCTGTCTCTGCCTCCCAGCTGCTGGGATTAAAGGACTATGTAGCAATAGCCTGGCTGTATATTAATTTTTAATTAAAGATCATCAGGTATGGTAGAGTTATCTGAAAATTTGACTTTGATTACTTGACTTATATCTAAGGGCAATTACAAGTCTGTTGGCAAGAGGCCTTTATTCTTTGCCTCCAATAAGCAGGTGGTCTCAGTACCACCCCATGTGGATTTTTCCATAGGGCTACCTGGGTATCCTCATAATACATCTTTTTTTTTTTTCCCTAGAAGAGGCCTGAGAGAGAGGAGCTAAAGCCACAATATCTTCTGAACCAATCTAGGAAGTACATTATTTCTTTCATCATAAACAATTCATTAGAACCATGCCATGAAGTCTAGTCCATCCCTGAGGAAAAGTTGTATTGGAACAAAGCATATCAAAGAATTTGTGGGCATGTTCTAAATAGCAGCTGTAATATCTTCAAACTTATTTATCTTTTTAACATGTATACTGTTCATTCCATATCTTACCATTTTGAAACCAAACACACAAACTCATGTATGCATATACACACAAACACATACACAGAAACACACACAGCATACTCACAGAGAAACACACACACACACACACAGAAACAAATGTAATTTTAATAAGACATTCAAAATAGATCACTGAAATTTTGTGTGGTGCTGTAGATTTTGAGCTCAGGGCTCTGCAAAGGCTAGAAAAAATGTTGGTTGTTTTTTTTTTTTTTCCATTAAGCTACACCTCCACTCCTAATCAGAACATATTGGTTCTTCACAATATACTTTGCATTTATTGGGAGAAAAATACCAAAATAATTTGAGTGTACTTGGGTTCCAACCGGTGCTATTCTTTGTTTTTCAGGGCATTCAGTTTAAGACTTGAATTTATTCATGTTTGTGTATAATTGACATATGTCATCCCAGGAGTGCCATGAACGTTATATCAATGAGTATTCACTTTAATATCAATGCCCAGAAATATTTTATAAAATTTACTTGTGAAACTAGATGAAGGAAAATCATGTTAAATGATGTCTGAATGGTAAGAAATTAACGTTGTCAGGCAAGTGAACAAACACATAAAGCATTCATTCTACAAATGTTATTAGATTTTCTCTACATATCAGCTATTGTAAAGAAGTAACTCCACACAGCACATCAAGTCCTACACCATGCAGATGTGTAGGCTTCTTCAGGAGTACTGACATAAGATACCTTGGCTAATTTTTAGAAAGTTTCTATGGAGAGGATGGCATGGTCTAAACAAATCCTGAAATGATAAGAGTTCCTAAAGGGAAATTAGGGTCCCAGAAAAGGGAAATACTGTTGGGGAAAAAAACACCCTGATGTGAGATAAGAAAGGCCTCCCCAGGAGTCCTCTGAGGACCAAAATAGAGCAATGACAACAGGAATTTAGCTATGAAAATGAGATGCGTCATTTGATAATTATATAGGAATGTTGTTAAAAGTAGATCTTATTCTTCTTCATAGTTTACTTCCACTTAAGAACACTGCCATCTCTTGTAACCTCTCAGGTCTAAGGTAAAAGAACAAATAAAGTAGGCAAAGTTAGTCCTTCCATTTTTCCCACCTATTTCTCTATCTCATCTGTTTCTATGCTCCCTTCATACCCAAGGCCTTCACTCCCCTTTCAAGTGTATTCCAACTACCACCTCTCTTCTCTATGTAGCTTCTGTGAATTTGAACCAACTGTTCTTCCACCGCACTCGTCAAAGTTTCACCTGTACTTACATTTTGTGAGATTATCAGATTCCTAATGAGAATAATTACTCTATAGCATTAACTTCTATTACTCCACCTTAAGGATATTTCCTCTAGTGGTGGAAATCAAAGGCTACAGAGATTTTAATTTTTCATCTATGGGCCTCGCATCCCTCAACCATTGGTAGCTATAAATTTTTATAATGTTCTGTTCTCTGCAACCTTGACTAATAATTCACATGTGTAAAATAACTCACCATGCAATAAACACAGGACCATCACTTTTCACATACGCAAAAAAAAAAAAAGAGGTATGGGATGAGCTTCATGAGTGTTAAACTATTGTGCAAATGTACAGTCAAAGTAAAGGAGTATCTGTGCAATAAGCAGAATTGCCATTCAAACCAAGTTTCCTAGAGGAGTTGGAGCTAAGGACTCACAAACATCAGTTTGCATTAATTGTGTGTGTGTTCATGGCATTCAACAATACCATAAGGAAGAAACTGATTAGACTAGAACATTGTGTCAGTCTAGAGAGGGAGAGTCTTTAAGTGAGAGAGAAAGAGAGAAAGAGATAGAGGAGGGAGAGAGATATGAAAGTACCTGGGAGCATTAAACTGCAGGGGATCTATATAGAAAGAAATGAGTGCAAGAACTGCCCTGAGAAAAGTAAAATGAAGTAAAAAATTAAAAAGTAGAAGAAAGGATCTTAGAAAAGGAAGCCAGGATGAAACAGCATCAGCATTTCCACTCGTGATCCTACACTACAAAAGGCCACTCATCTGAGGGTGGGTTATTTCTACCTAAACATGTTACATAGCCAAAATTTGAGAGACTTTCTTTCCTGAACAACAGTTAGGTTGTAATTTCTCACTCTGTTTGTACTTCTGAAAATTGAATTGTAGGCCTTGATAGAAAAGATAAATTCAATAATATAAAGTGGATGCCAAGTAAAAATGAAGACAGACTGCCAGTTTTCCTTTAGGTAACTCAAAGAAGAAAAGCAGGAGATCCATGTTAGCAGAAAAATATGACAATAAGTCAGAATTGCAGGCTGAGACCTATTTTTAAAAAATCTTCTTAGCCTATAATTTACATTGTTACAATACTTTTCCTTATTAAAATTTAGTAAACTGGCTTTCTGTTTTCATGTGGTAATAGTTCTGTCTAGGATATGGAGCAAAATATAGTGACACCTAGAAAGAGTTATATTTAACTAGATATCAAATATGAACAGAAACATATTAATCCATTGTTATCAAGTCATCATCTTCAGACAATTTCCTATTGTTAGAAGTGACTATGTGGTTTGAGGAGATGTATAGAAAGGGATCAGAAGGAGCAGGCAGAAGGAGCAAGCTATTCTCTCTTGTGCACGCATTCTCTCTCTCTCTCTCTCTCTCTCTCTCTCTCTCTCTCTCTGTCCCTCTTCTACACTCTCCCTTCCTCCTTCCTTCCTCCTCTCCTGTTTTTTTTTTTTCCCCATCTCTTCTCTTCCCAGAGAACACTGTTGAAAGTTGGTCTGATTTGTGCACTCAGGATCTGGTTATACCTATCCTTGTTTTGTAAACCTGCCTAAGAAATACCTGATCAGTTGGTTAAACAGCCAGGCAGGGCAGAATGGGGTAGGCGTGGCTAAGGTTCTCAG
Source organism: Psammomys obesus (assembly GCF_907164565.1). Lineage (NCBI taxonomy): Eukaryota > Metazoa > Chordata > Mammalia > Rodentia > Muridae > Psammomys > Psammomys obesus. Next base: position 451,451 of record NW_026594184.1, on the reverse strand, counting down.
GCTGGGAAAGGACAGGAGAATCATGAAAGACATACAGACAGACAGGAAGAGAGAAAGAAAGAAAGAAAGAAAGAAAGAAAGAAAGAAAGAAAGAAAGAAAGAAAGAAAGAAAGAAAGAAAGAAAGAAAGAAAGAGGACAGACACCATGATGGGTTAACATGGAGAAAGAGCCACATGGACAACGAGGAAGAACTCTTGAGGATGGCATGGGTGAAGAAAATATCAAGATGAAAGTGTAAGCAAGTATAACATTGTGAATGGAAGGTAGACCAGGTGAGGATGATTACGATGGATGGCATTGGATGGGGGGATAAGAGGTGGATGGTGAAGCTATTGAGAAGTGAATAAGTGAAATATCTGCCCAGCCCAAGGTCAACAGGGCAATTAAGAAATCTAACAGGTGCCTTATTATTTGTGGTAGCGGGTTACATAATTATATAGGACTAATAATAAACATATAGCCCAACATTCATTTTTTTAAATTTTACAATAACACAACAGCCATGTAACACAGCTCATAACCACCTGTAATTCAAGCTCCAAAGAATCTGATACTCTCTGGCTTCTGAGGGAACTCCTAGAAATGTGTCAGATACTCAGAGTAATGTATTAATGATGATGACAGATATGTAAAACACAACAACATTCTCTTAATAATATAGTTTTATTAATGTCAAAATAGTTTTGTAAGAACCTAAAGTAGAGTACCAGCATATTGCTTTTAACCATAAAGTTATGTACCCCCAGTAATCAGTGATGAAAGAAAGTTTCCAAGTACTTTTGAATCAAAGGGAGAGTTATCCAAAAGTAAGTCATAGCCCTGAAGAACAATCAAGCTTTAACCTGATGTTCTAAAGAAATATTTTCCTATTGTGCTGGATGTTTTTATGTCAACCAGACACCAGCTAAAATCATCAGAGAGGAGAGAGTCTCAATTTAAAAAAAAAATGCCTCCTTTATATCAGGCTGCAGGCAAGCCTGTGGTCATTTTCTTCATTAGTTATTGATGGGGGAGGGCCCAGTGTATTATGTGTGGTGACATCTCTGGAATGGTGGTCCTGGGTTCAATAAGAAAGCAGACTGAACAAGCCATGAGGAGTAAGACAGTTAGCAGCACTCCTCCATGTCCTCTGCATCAACTCCTGCCTCCAGGTTCCTACCCTGTTTGAGTTTCTGCCCTGACTTCTTTCCATGATATGCAGTAATGTAGAAGTATAAACCAAATAAACTCTTTCCTCCCCAAGTTGCTTTGGTCATGGTTTTTCAACACAGCAGTTGTAACCCTAAGACACCTATATTCTTTCTGTACACCATGATTATTTTAACTTTGTTTAAAATATATTAATGATTAGCAGTACATATTTATGCTTGATTTAGTTTGTACCACTACTCACCTTTTCCCAACAACTTCTGTAGAAATGAGAAGTATAATATTTGATACAATTACATGGGATGTGGCTTCTCTGACCTGCATATTATACCAAATCATCACAAAATAAAAATGTGAAATTATTGATACCCAATGGCTTCTGGCTCTGTCATCTTCTCAAGCAGTTCAGGACTCTCTATTTCATGCAATGAAACTCTAATTCATAAGCCAACACTGAAAGTTCAGGCAGTCTCATACAAAAGCATCCATGAAATCATAGGAGCCATCTGCAGCATCACCAAGACTATCTACATCAGTGGTTGAGAACCACTGATGGGTCTCGACCCTTTCACAGTTTATGTATAGGATAATTGCAATCCAATTCATAACAGTAGAAAAATTAGAGTTATGAAGTAACAACAAAAATTCATGACTGAGAGTCACCACAACATGAGGAACTGAACCACTGGTTTATACATATAGCGGAAAGACTAGGGGGAAAAAAACCTATAACTTTTGAACATGTGAACATAATTGGTACCCTAAGATAAGACCACTAAATCATACTGATGTTATCTATTGCCCAACCCACAGAATTGCAAGTGGTTTTGGATCACTGACAAACATACATGCTGATCTTATATAAAAGTATCAACTACCTACAACATCTGTTTACCCAGCCAAAGTAGTATTTCAGGAATGGAGGATAATGGCCATTGAGATGACTCCAATCTTGTTACCAAGCCTGACAACCTAAGAAAAGGCACTAACTCCCAACATGGTCTTCTGACATGCACTGTAGCGTGCACACACACACATACACACACACACAAATGCAATTTTTGAAAAATGGAGGTTAAATTAAATGCAAACATTTTAGCCTTTAAAAAATGTCTTTTAAGGAATAGTCATGTCTACATTAAGACATCTGCAATTTCAGTTAAAATGAAAAACATGGACCCCATGGTTCTGGGATAGCTGGAAGACAACCAAATAGCCACTGCCCAGGCCCACAGCCCCAGGTGAGCAGGTGCCATAACAACCAACAAATATGTGATGGAGAGGGTCAGAGGGATGGTGTATAACAAACCTGAGGCTTATTCAGATGTAGACCCATCCTCCAAAACCTACTGCCTAGCCAAGGGATTCTCTTGCCTCTAGGCCCAAGATAAGGAAAGGTTCACTTTCTGGATTCGAGCTCCCTGAAGAACCACTGTGTTCCACCAGAGAACATTTTGGTATCAGTAGTCCATTCTGCTGCCCCACACTACGATGAAGCCTGAGATCCATGGCAGCATGTGTAGTCTGGACCACATCTCAATGATGTCCTCAGGCTGAGACTCGTGGTCAGGGCAGGTCAGTGGTCCTAATACAGCCAGGATCCCTGTTCATGTTTGCAGCCCCTGTTACCACTGAAGCTCATGGGGATGCCTGGCGTTAGGGCTGTTGCCTAAAACCCTGTTAATGTCCATGCCAGGAGAACTGCTCCCACCCCTCATAGGAGGGCTGACCCCTCCCCTTAGATGGCATTTGAATGGCTATGCAGGAGAGTTGGCCCCATCTCTCATTCGCCCACTGCACTTCTAATCTGTCAAATAATAAGAAAATATACTAACTTTCTAGTTATCACTAAGATTAACATCACTGCAGAAAATATCTCCTTTACAGAACACAGTATCAGAGGAAAATCCTTTGCTTAGTCTATCATTCAAATATCTATGTACATCTCATCCTGTAGTGAATAATAAAGAAATAGTAAAACATAGGTGTAATATTATATAGTCAGTATTAACAAATTGGAAGTGTTTGTTACTTCTAACACAAAAATATTAACCATTATGATGATGGTTTTTATTGGTTGCCAACTGAACAAGATCTAGATTTACATTGGAAACAATATTCTGGTCATGTCTGTGAGAGGTTGTCTACACTATCTTAACTAAAGTGGGAAGATCCACCCCAACTTTGGGAGCCACCATTCCATAGGTTGGGTCTCAGAGGGCATGAAAAAAGAAAGACATTTGGATGTGCATGGGCAGTCAACAGCCTGTGCTTCCTGACTATGAATGCACTGTGATCACATACCTCCTATTGTTCTGCCATGATGAACTTTATCCGTTAGAATAGTAAACCAAAACAAACCCTTTCTTCCATAAGTTTTGTGAGGTATTTTGTTATACTCATGAGAAAAGTAACTAATACAGGTATCAGTTCAAAGTTTCAATGACTGAATCAGGGTGCTACTGTCTTAATCCGGCCATAATTATCAGATAAAAGATTTGTGTTGTAGTGAATAATTCTTTTGCATGGTGGATCACAAGTCAAGACAGACCTCAATACCTCATATAACTGGGTCTAAATCAGGTATAAGCAACTAAGCAGATTTTACAAGGAATAAAAATTTATGTTTAAGAAATAAAATATTAAAAAAAATAACAACAAACAAACAAAAACCACTATTAGGGCTTTGAGAGTTGAATCAGAGGTTAAGACCCTTTGTTCTCACAGAAGACCAGGCACCACAGTCTCACAACTATCCAGACCCATGGGATCTGTTGTCCTCTTCTGGCCTTTATGGGTACTGCAGACAGAAAACATTGCCCATTTATTTTATGAAAAACATTAGACGAATATGAATCTCTACCTCATCTATGGGTCAATACTACTTGATGTCAAAACAGTTTGGGGTGATAAGTATTTTTTTAGGAGAAGTTTGTGGTTAGCAGACACAGTCATTAAAGTGAGTGGAATCAACAGCATCTTACACCTCTCTACAAGATGAAAACTTCATCAGAAATGGGCTTTACATCATCAGTGATGATGGCCATATCTCGCCATCATGCATGGCTGCATTACCTCTGTCCACTTTAGGAGACAATATTTTCAAAGGTCTCTCATATGTATTCTATTCATCTGGCAAATAGAACTGAAGTGAAAGAGAAGTTTATAGGTACAAATTTGAAAACCGGTTGATAAACACCTAACACCTATTTCAAAACATGAAGTTTGCTGCTACATGGGAGTGTGTAGAAAGTATGTAATATGGGCAACTGAGAGCTTTGCCAGCTTCTTATATAACAATATGGTATTTAAAAAACATTATTTTATGTGTGTGACTGTGTTGCATGAATATACATTTGTGTACCACATGTACATCTGATGCTTGAGGAGGCCAGAAGAAACCTGGTACCTGTAATTACAGATGGTTGTGTGTGCTGGGACCCAGAAGAGCAGCGCGTGTTCACAACCACTGAGCCATCTCTAAGCCAAAGTGCACAAAGACGTGTACTATAGAGACATGTGTTCCTTGAAAGAGTAACTTTCTTTCATTAGTGTAGAAATTGTAGATATGCACCTCAGTCTACTGTTACTTAGAGAAGACTCATCTCTTCAAATGGTCATGTCATTTACTTCTGAAATCCAAATAAAAGAAAAAAAAATCCTTACCACAGGTTTCTGTGTATGTGTCTTTATTTTTAGAAGATGTTACTATTGAGCTGTTCACAGGTTCATACTTCACCAAGTACTCCTGAAAATTCTATAGCTAAAGGTATATTAGAGTATTCATGGGCATGGCTATAAATTTTGCAAATACCCTGATAGAGGATTTGGAAAAGGTGACATTAAAGTTCTCTCAAATGCTAAAGAACTGTTTTCTCTTCCATCAACAGATATTCAGTTGACAAAATGACTTTTTCTGAAATTTAAAAAGCTATAGCAATATCTGGACCTAATCATATTCAGAAAAAAATGATATATATATAACAGTGTTGTCCACATGACTGCTGCCTGAGTTATAAAAGCTATCTCAGCTTTTATGATTCATCTATTTCTTCCAGGACTCTGGTATCCTAGAGGGTATTTTAGAAGTATTTTAGATGTCAATAACACCATCCTAAAAGTCTAAACCCTGACATGTAAAACCTCAGTAATGATAAGCAGAAGCCTACTGAGTAGCCCATGTTTTTATCTAGAAAATTCCTCTAACCCTAAACACGGAAAACATAATATACACTTGAAAAATACCTAAAAGAGCATGTAATATGAAGACAATGATGAAAATATGCTCTTTTTTCCATTGTATGGCTTTGGCTTCTTTGTCAAAAACGTAGTGTCTGTAGTTGTGTGGATTTATTTCTGGGTCTTCTGTTTGATTCTATTGATCCACCAGTCTGTTTTTATGCCAACACCATGAGGTCTTTATTACTATTTCTCTTTAGTATAATTTGAAATGCGGGATGATGGTATTTCCTGAAGTTCTTGTAATGTACAAATTGTTTTAGTTATTCTGAGATTTTTTTCCATATGAGGTTGAGGATTCCTCTTTCAAGTTCTGTAAGGAATTGTGTTGGAATTTTGATGTGGATTGCACTGAATCTCTAGATTTCTTTTGGTAATATGGGCATTTTTATTCTGTTAATCCTAAGGATCCGTGACCACGAGAAATCTCTCTATCTTCTGAAATCTTCAATTTTTTTCTTCACAGACTTGAAGTTTTCTTGTCATACAAGTCTTTCATTTGTTTGGTTAGAGTTACACCAAGCATCTTCAACAAATGGTACTGGTCCAACTGGATGTTTGCATATAGGAGAATGCAAATAGACCAATATTTATCACCCTGCACAAAACTCAAGTCCAGGTGGATCATAAATCTCAACATAATGCCAGGTACACTAAATCTAATAGAAGAGAAAATGGGGAAGAACCTTGAACTCATTGGCACAGGAGACAACTTCCTGAACAGAACACCAACAGCTCAGGCACTTAGATCAAAAATAAATAAGTGGGACCCCATGAAACTGATAAGATTTTGTAAGGCAAAGGACACTGTCAATGGGATAAAATGCCAACCTACAGAATGAGAAAAGATCTCTTCAACCCTACATCTAACAGAGGTTTAATATCCAAAATATAAATAAAGTACTCAAGAAATTAAACACCACCAAAACAAATAACCCAATTGAAAAATATGACAGAAAGCTAAACTGAGAATTTTCAAATGCTGTGAAACAAATAAATGTTCAACATCATTAGTCATCAGGAAACTGCAAATCAAAATGACTCTGAGATTTCATCTTACACCTATCAGAATAGCTAAGATCAAAAACTCAAGTAACAGAACATGCTGGAGAGAATGTGGAGAAAGGGGAACCCTCCTCTGTTGTTGGTTGGAGTGCAAACTTGTACAAACTCTTTGGAAATCAATCTGACATTTCCTCAGAATAAAAATAGTTCTACCTCAATACCCAGCTCTGCCACTACTGGGCATATACCCAAATGATGCTCCACTATACCACAAGGACACTTGCTCAACTATGTTCATAGCAGCTTTATTCATAATAAGCAGAAACTGAAAACAACCTAGATGTCCCTCAACCGAAGAATAGATATTTTTTAAAAGGTACATTTTTCAAAATTGGGACACTACTCAGATATTAAAAACAAGGACATCATAAAATCTACAGGCAAATGGGTAGAACTAGGAAAGATCTTTCCAAGTGAGGTAACATAGACTCAGAAAGAAACATATGGTATGTACTCACTTAAAATGTATATTAGCCATAAAGTACAGGAAAACCATGTTACAATCTCCAGAGCTAAAGAAGCTAAGTAACAAGAAGGACACAGGTAGGATGCTTAAGGCTCATTCAGAAGGGAATAAAATAGACATCAACATCCAGAGTGGATGGAGGGAGAAAAATGGTTGCGAGAGGAGTGGGGAGGCCAGCATGAGTGGGAATCAGGTGTGAAGAGAGTATGAGGGGAGAGGGCTGGGAACAAGAATGTAAATCAGTGTGGGAATCTCTGGGATATGGGAAACACTGAGGATGAGTCTAAGAAGATGGCCCTAGCTGAGACTCCTAGAAGCAAAGGATGTAAAGCCAGACTAAGCTATAGCTTAGTATATAGCTAAGCTGGACTTCTAGTGGAGGGAGAGGACACCCAAATTTTGTCTTGTCTACAAGAAGGGAATGGAAAAGATGGAGCAAAGCTTGAGAGAATGGCCAACCAAAGACTGCCTCAATTTGAGATCCATCCCATGGGAGAGAGCCAACACTTGACACTATGAATGACACTGTGCTATACTTACACACAGTAGCCCAGCATAACTGTCTTCATTTAGCAGATAATGAAAACAGATGCAGAGACCCACAGCCAAACAATAGGCAGAGCTCAGAGAGTCTTGTGGAAGGGTGGACAAAAGGTTTGAGGGAACAGGAGGGGTCAAGGACACCAGAAGAAGATCTACAGAGTAAACTAACCTGGACACATGGGGGATCACAGAGCTTAAACCACCAATCAATGAGTATGGGTTTGACCTAGGTCTGCTACATATATGTAGCAGATGTGCAGCTTGATCTTAATGTAGATTCCCTAACAATTAGAACAGGGGCACTCTGAGTTTGTTGCTTGACTCTGGATCCCTTTCCCTTAGCTGGGCTACCTTGTCTTGCCTCAGTGGGAGAGAAAGCACTTAGTACTGATACAACTTGAGGTGTCAGAATGGGTTGGTACCCTTGGGGGCCTCACCTTCTCTGAGGAGAAGCAGAGGGGAAATAGGGAAGGGCAGTGTGAGGGTAGAACAGGAAGGAGATGATGGAGGGTACTGTGAACAGTCTGTAAAATGAATAAATGAATCAATAAATAACTAAATGAAAAAAGAAAATTATGCAACATCTGTAAACCAATATATGCTGCTATAGGGTTTTTGTTTGGTTTGGTGGTTTAATTTGGTTTGGTTTGGTTTTGGTTTGGGGGCTTGTTTTGTTTTGTTTTGTTTTGTTTTTTGAGACACGATCTCAGTCCAGCTGACTTGTATGCAACTCTGTGTAAATCATGCTGGCCTCAAATTCAAAGGAATATTCTGCCTACTCGGTGGTTGGATTAAAGAAGATCTTCACCATTCCTAGCAGATGTAACTATTATTAGTATTATAAAGGGACTGGAGAGATTGCTCAGTGGTTCAGAGTACTGGTTGCTCTTCCAGAGGGCCTATCACCCACTTGGAAGCTCACAGCCACCATAACAACAGTTCCAGAGGATCTGGAACCCTCTTCTGGCTTCCATAGGCATCATGCACACAAGTGACACAAATACCTGAAGTGCAGGTAAAACATGTGAACATATAAAATAAAACAATATTTAAATAATATTATGAAGCCCAAAGTAACTACCTATAGCAGTTTGAATGAGAATGGCTCCCATTAGCTCATATATCTAGTTGGTGTAAGTGTTTTGGAAAGAAAGGTTATGAGGTATGGCCTTGTCAGAGAAGCTGTGGTTTTGCTGGAGGTCTATCCCTGGAGTTGGGCTTTGAGGTTTCAATAGCCTAGGCCAAACCTTGTCTCTCTTCTCTCTCTCTTTCCCTCTCTCTGTCTCTCTCTCTTAATCTCCCAGCCTTTCTTTTTCTTTCTCCTCCTCTGAGTTAATACTCAGCTACTGCTCAACCACATGCCTGCTGGCTGCCATGTTTCCTTTCATATGTTTCCTTGGTCATGGTGTCTCTTCACATCAATAGCAAAGTAAGTAAGTCAATGTCTTTACATATGGATTAACTAGAGAAATGGCAGGTAACATCAAAGAGAATGAAAATATCAAGGAAAATTCAAATATTGTGGATAAGAAGAAGGTGTCAAAATGACCTCTCAACAACCAGCATAAAAAGGAAAGACACACAGGAGCCAGGGTTTTCAGAAAATTAAATCAAGGACAAAGGGAGTTTACCTGGAAGTGAGTAATGACATGATAATGAGGTATCCTATTTTTCATCAGGTATGTCTGGCATGGCAGATAACATTTTACTAGAATGAGATTATAAATCAACAACAAAACAAGTGACAAAGACAGCAAAAGTTCATTAGAAAAAGATGTACCTTTGGAATTAGCAACCTTGGAAGACCAAGGTGAAAAAAAATACATTTTCCAATTTACAAAGTTACATGTGACAAAAAAATTCTTGCATCATAAACATGTCTAAAATATCACTGAAAGAAATGACAGCAACTTTATATAAATGTTTTTTAAGGATCAATAGATGATTCAAATTACAAGAGTCTCATAGATGTTAAAGCTACATGGAAACTGAAAAACATAGATTCCTCGTGTCTTTGGTGGTCTCACAAACTGGGCATAACATTTGGGGGCTCATCCGAGATCCTCAAGACTCTAGGACCCTTACCCAGAGAGTCTTATTGGGATAAGTGTCTTGTCTAAGTGTTGTGGCGGGAATTTGTGCATTGTCTGTTTGTATTTACTCTCTGAAAAGCCTCAAGGTATTTGTACAAATGGCAAGAAGTGGCTAGGAGTGCATGCTGTCCACTCCTCAGAATCACAGCCTTGGAGTCATGGGGACTCTCCTGGCTTCATCAATTTTTTGACAATTAGAGGCCTGCTGTCAGGAGGTGGTCCAGAACCAACCACTGCTCTGGAGCTTCTGTGGCAGGGAAACAAAACCAGGAATCTGAAGAAACCTCTTCTTGTCAGATGTTGTGCCTTTCCCACTGAAGGAACCTACTTCTGTCAGCATTTGTCTGTCTGTTTTCACCCTTCCTCTCCCTGTGTCCCACTGGGTCAGAATTGGTTCTGGCTGCAGTTAAGGTTAAGGTTAGGCGGATGCCCATGATGGCGGAAGCAGTGGGCTGTTTAGGCTTCCATGGCAGGGAAGCCATGGTGGGCTGCTTTTGAGTTTTGGCTTCCATAGCCAGGAAACCATGGTGGGAGTCTGTGAATTTAGCTTTTAGATTCACTTCCTTTTTTCCCCCGAACTCCTCCACCTATGGGATGCTCCTATTTCCCCACTTCCGCCAGCAGCCAACCTGTGTGTGCTCTGGGATGGGAAAGAATGTTAGGGTGAAGACATGAAGAAATTGTCTGGGACTGCTCCTGGCCAGCTAGCAGCTACCACTGTGTAAGAACAATGTGCTTGAAATTATAACTGGATTGAGCAAGAAATTTTGTCTGTATGTTTAAATGTATGTATGGTCATTATGTTTGTTTTTGCCTAATCTTAAATGCTTAATATGCTCTGAAATTCTTGGTTATAGAAAAAGAGTTATTGGATATGTATAAAGGTTAAATACAAACTCTTGTTTAGAACATATATATGTGTGCCTCTGTGTTTATAAGATTTATAAAAGCACAGATATGTTTAAATAGTGTTCATGTGGCTTGCAATGCCATGTGATATGACTCTGCCATCTTGAAATTGACACGTTCTATGGGGCAAAACAAAGGATAAACAATTTTTACAGAACCTCTTAGTCATAATGAATTTTGTTTATCATCTTATTTCCTTTTAGACAAAGACAAGTCTCATTTTAAGTTGGTATTGATTTTAGAGATTGGATTGTTTCCACTGGTAAAATTTGGCTTTAAAATGTGGTTTTGACTTTTAAAAGTATGGTTACGCTTTGTGATTTCTCTCGCAAAAAGGGTACTTTATTTTGATATTGTAAAGTCAGATTTTGGAGAATGTTTAAATGTTTAAAGCTATGAAATATTTTAAAGTTTATCAGGCATTTAAATAATGACCTTGGGCAGTCTAACAAGAAACTTGGAACAATTTTCCAACCCTTTAGGGGAGGAAAGAAAAAGATTTATCAGAATCACACCGGACTTCTCATCAAAACCTATGAAAGCCAGAAGGGCCTGGGGAGGTGTCAGACCACAGATGCCAACCCAGACTACTATACCCTGCAAAGCTTTCAATCAACATAGATGGGGAAAACAAAACATTCCATGACAAAACTAAATTTATGCAATATCTACACAGCAAACTAGCCCTACAGAAGATACTAGAAGGAAAACTCCAATTCAATGAAAACAACTACAACCAAGAAAATATAGCACACATAATATCGCAACAAAATAAAAAGAAAACAAGCAATGAAACACAATAAGACCACCGACTCCAATATAAAAGGAACTAATGTTCGTCGGTTATTATTATCAATCAACATTAATGGACTCAACTCTCCAATAAAAAGACGCAGACTAACAGAATGGGTGTGGAAACATGATCCAACATTCTGCTGCATCCAAGAAACACACCTCTGCAACAAAGATAAACACTACCTCAGAGTAAACAGCTGGAAAAATGTCTTTCAATCAAATGGACCCAGAAAATAAGCATCGGTAGGTATCCTAATATCTAATAAAATAGACTTTCAACCAAAATTAATCAAAAAAGACAAGAAAGGACACTACATTCTCATCAAAGGAAAAATCCACCAAGAGGACATCACAATTTTGAACATCTATGCCCCAAATCCAAGAGCACCTACATTCATAAATGAAACATTATTAAAACTTAAAGCACACATCTATCTCAACACCTTAATAGTGGGAGACATCAACACCCCCCTTTCACCAAGGGACAGATCATCTAGACAGAAGCATAAAAGGAAATAAAGACACTTACAGAGGTCCTAAATCAAATGGACCTAATAGATGTCTACAGAACTTTCCAACCAAACTCAAAAGAGTATACCTTTTTTCAGTACCTCATAGAGCACTCTGCAAAATAGACCATATAGATGGTCACAAAGCAAGCCTCAACAGATACAAGAAGATTGAAATAATCCCCTGTATTCTATCTAACCACCATGCACTAAAGATGGATCTCAACAACAATAGAATTAGAAAAGAGACTACAAGCACATGGAAACTGAAAAACATGCTGCTCAATAACAGCTGGGTTAAGGAAGAAATAAAGAAAGAAATCAAAGAATTCCTAGAATTCAATGAAAATGAAGGTACAACATACCCTAATTTATGGGACAAATGAAAGCAGTGCTCAGAGAAAAATTCATAGCACTAGTGCCTTCAAGAAAAAAATTTGTGACATCTCATACAAGCAACTTAATGACCTAACTGAAAGGCCTACAAAAAAAAAAAATGAAGCAAATACACCCAAGAGGAGCAGACGGCTGGAAATAATCAAACTCAGGGTAAAATCAATCAGTTAGAAACAAATAAAACTATTCAAAGTATTAATGAAACCAAGTGCTAGTTCTTTGAGAAAATCAACAAGATAGACAAACCTTTAGCCAAACTAACTAAAAAGCAGAGAGAAAGTATCCAAATTAGCAAAATCAGAAATGAAAGGGGGGACATAACTACTGACAGTGAGGAAATCCAAACAATCATTAGGTTATACTACAAAAGCCTATATGCCATGGATTTTGAAAATCTAAAAGAAATGAACAATTTTCTTGATAAATTCCATCTACCAAAATTAAGTCAAGATCAGGTAGAAAATTGAATAGTCCTTTATCCCCCAAGGAAATACAAGCAGTCATCAACAGTCTCCCTTCCAAAAAGTCCTGGGCCAGATAGTTTCAGTGCAGAATTCTACCAGACCTTCGAAGAAGTGCTAACTCCAATTCTCTCCAAACTATTCACAAAATAGAAAAGGAACATTACTAAACACATTCTATGAAGCCACAGTCACCTTGATACCTAAATCACACAAAGACCCACCAAAAAAGAGAACTTCAGAGCTATCTCTCTTATGAACATTGATGCAAAAATACTCAATAAAATACTTGCAAACTGAATCCAAGAACACATCCAAGATATCATGTACCATGATCAAGTAGGCTTCATCCCAGGCACGCAAGGGTGGCTCAAAATATGGAAATCCATGAATGTAATCCACCACATGAACAAACTGAAGGAGAAAAACCACATGATCATCTCCTTAGATGCTGAAAAACATTTCACAAAGTCCAACACCCATTCATGTTTAAAAGTCTTGGAGAGAGCAAGGATACAAGGCACATGCCTAAACACAGCAAAGACAATATGCAGCAAGCCTATAGCCAACATCAAACTCAATGGAGAGAAACTTAAATCAATCCCACTGAAATCAGGGACAAGATAAGGCTGCCCACTCTCTCCATACCTCTTCAACATAGTACTTGAAGTCCTAGCTAAAGCAATAAGACAACTAAAGGAGATCAAGGGGATATAAATTGGAAAGGAAGAGGTCAATGTTTCACTATTCGCAGATGACATGGTAGTCTACATAAGCGACCCCAAAAATTCAACCAGAGAACTCCTCCAGCTGATAAACACCTTCAGCAAAGTGGCAGGATACAAAATCAACTCAAAAACAAATCAGAAGCCCTCCTGTATTCCAAAGACAAAAGGGCCGAGAAAGAAATCAGGGAAACAACACCCTTCACAATAGCCATTAATGACATAAAGTACCTTGGGGTGACTCTAACCAAGCAAGTGAAAGACCTGTTTGAAAAAATCTTTAAGTCTCTGAAGAAAGAAATCGAAGAAGATCTCAAAAGATGGAAAGATTTCCCATGCTCATAGATTGGTATGATTAACATTGTGAAAATGGCCATCCTGCCAAAAGCAATATACAGATTCAATGCAATTCCCATTAAAATACCAACTCAGTTCTTTACATACCTGAAAAGAAAGATAAGCAGCTTCCTATGGAGAAACAAAAAAACCAGAATCTTCAAAACGATCCTGTAAAACAACAGATCATCTGGAGGTATCTCCATCCCTGATCTCAAGCTGTACTACAGAGCAATAATGATAAAAACTGCATGGTATTGGCATAGAAACAGAAAGGAGGATCAATGGAACTGAATAATAGACCCAGAAATAAATCCACACACCCATGAACACTTGATTTTCGACAAAGAAACCAAAATCATTCAATGAAAATAAGACAGCATCTTCAACAAATGGTACTGGTCCAACTGGATGTCTACATGCAGAAAAATGAAAATAGATCCATATTTATCACCCTGCACAAAACTAAAGTCCAAGTGGATCAAAGACCTCAACCTAAAACCAGATACTCTAAATTAATTAGAAGAAAAAGTGGGGAAGATCCTAGAACTCATTGGCACAGGAGACAACTTCCTGAACAGAACACCAACAGCACATGCTCTAAGAGCAACAATCAATACATGGGACCTCATGAAACTGAAAAGCTTCTGTAAAGCAAAGGATACTGTCATCAGAAGAAAATGACAGCCTACAGACTGGGAAAGAATCTTCACCAACCCTATATCTGACAGAAGGCTGATATCCAGTATTTATAAAGAACTAAAGAAGTTAAAATCAATAAATCAAGTAATCCAATTAAAAAATGTGGTATGGAGCTAAACAGAATTCTCCGTAGATGAATATAGAATGGCAGAGAAACACTTAAAGAAATGCTCAACATCCTCAGCCATCAAGGAGATGTAAATCAAAATGACCCTGAGATTTTACCTTACAACAATTAGAATTGCTGAGATGAATACCTCAAGTGACAATACGTGCTGGAGAGGTTGTGGAGTAAGGGGAAACCTCCTCCATTGCTTGTGGGAATGTTAACTGGTACAACTACTTTGGAAGTCAATCTGATGTTTTCTTAGACAATTAGGAATAGTGCTTCCTCAAGATCCAGCTATATCACTGCTAGGCATGTACCAAAAATTTGCTCAAGTACACAACAAAGACATTTGCTCAACCATGTTTGTAGCAGCTTTATTTATAATAGCCAGAGCCTGGAAACATCCTAGATGTCCATCAACGTAGCAATGGATACAGAAATTGTGATATTTTTATGAAATGGAATATTACTCAGCAATCAAAAACGAGAGAATTGTGAAATTTGCAGGCAGATGGTCGGATCTAGAAAAGATCATTCTGAGTGAAGTATCACAGAAGGAGAAAGACACACATGGTATACACTCACTTATATAGACCTATAAGATAGGATAAACATAATGAAATCTATACAACTAAAGAAGATAAAGAAGAAAGAGTACCCAGGATAAGATGATCAATCCTCACTTAGAAAGACAAATGGGATATGCATTGGACATAGGAGAAAACAAGTAACAGGACAGGAGCCTACCATAGAGGGCCTCTGAAAGACTATACCTAGAGTATTAAAGCAGATAATAAGACTCATAACCAAACCTTGGCAGAGTGCAGGGAATCATACGAAAGAAAGGGGAGTTAGTATGATGTGGAAAGGATAGGAGTTCCACAAGGACCAAATATAACTGGGCACACAGGGGTCTTTTCTGAGACTGACACTATGCCAAGGACCATGTATGTATATAACCTAGAACCTCTGCTCTGATGTAGCCCGTGGTAGCTCAGTAACCAATTGGTTTCCCATAGTAAGGGGAACAGGGACTATTTCTGACAGGAACTCAATGGTAAGCTCTTTGACCTCCCCATCCCCCAAGGGAGGAGCAGTCCTGCTAGGCCACAGAGGAGGACTTTGCAGCCAGTCCTGATGATACCTGATAAAACAGGGTCATATGAAAGGGGAAGAGGTCCTCCCCAATCAGTGGACTTGGAAAGGGGCAGGGAGAAGATGAGAGAGGGAGGATGGTTTTTGCAGGGAATGAAGGAGCGGGATATAGCTGGGATACAAAGATAATATAACGTAACTAACAATAAAATAAATAAATAAACAAATAAATAAATAAATAAATAGAATGGATAATAAATAAAGTTTCAAAATAAATAAATAAATAGATAGATAGATAAATAAATAAATAGATAGATACATAAATAAATAAAAAGATAAATAAATAAATAAATAAATGAACTTATGCTAAGGACTGCAGTTGGTTACAAGATTGAGTTTTACATAGTCCTTTTGTTTAGGTTTTTAAGGTTAAGCCCAGGATACGTAACTATGTTTGCCTGTGTAGATCAACAATAGGTATAGTCTTAAAACACGCATCTAATGAATGTGCCAGAATTAGAGATTATAGCATTCTATTTTATAGGATGCAGTTTAGAGAAGATGATAAAAAGAGATAAAGAGTAACTAATATGCTGGATTTCAAACTTGTCAGAGATCTGATGAATATGGCATTTTAAAATGTTTAAGCTTATTATGACAGAGAGTCCCAAATCCTGGCATTAGCTCCCAAGGTCTCTGAGAATATTTGGGCACAACATAACTCTGGATTGTGGTATGCAAACCACTTGGCAACACTGTCCCAACTGTTCCACTGCTAGGGCCCAGCGTAAACTGTGTACAATGCTGTGGACACCTGGAGAGTAATTGTTTTATATTGCTGAAGGTGAGGTGAGGCCATTCTCTCAAGTTATTTTTTCCACAGAAATAGTTTCTCATCTTCTGAGCCTGATGACTGGACTGTCTCTACTCATGATGCCGTGAAACCACAGGAGCTAGGGACACTTCCTAGGAGACGGACTGACCAGTCATTTCTGTCAGTTTGACTGGCATATGAATTGGTACATTTATTTAGCTCATAATTTATCCTTCTCAGGTCTCTGATCATATTGATGGCTAAGCTAAGCTAATGGTAGCTTTGCAGCGAAAGAGCTGCAAAGATCCACTGCAATTACATCCACTGTTAGTTCATTGGTCAATTCATTAGCTAGTTATAACTAGTAGGTATTAGATCTCTTATTTACAAAGACAAACCTGCTTGCCTTGCTCACAGGCTTCATGTTAGTTGCCCGTGTCTTATGGTAAATGGCTGGAGTTTATATAGGATCTGAGGACATAGGAGTTTAAGTTGTGAGAATCTAGAGAGTATTGTTTGAGGGTCTGGGAAAATGTTTCAGGGTTGATAAAAGCAAGAAAGATCGAAGGGTCTACATAGGTGTTTTAAAGTATGTGAATGCGAGTTTTAATGATATAAAAAAGTGATTTAAGGCATATTGAAAACGGAAGATATTTTAGATTCCCCCCCTCACTGCTATTGCTGTGCTTATGTTGTATAAGATTTCAGAAGTTCTGAGTTTTGACATTGATTGGTAGAGTTCTGATAAGCTGATGGAGCAATGACTGATTATTATTCAGTTACAAGCTTGAGATTTTAATTTCCTTTTGATTGTCTTCTGGAAATAGACTTAATGTTGCTTCTCATAATGCTAAAATCCTTTGTCCAATGTGTATATCTGACCCAAAAGCCACAGCTTTTACTATGCTATACTTTTTTTAAAATTTTTTATTAATTACACTTTATTCATTTTGTATCCCCCCATAAGCCCCTCCCTCCTCCCCTCCTGATCCCACCTTCCCTCCCCTTTCTGTATGCATGCCACTCCCCAAGTCCACTGATAGAGGAGGTTCTCCTCTCCTTTCTGATCTTAGTCTATCAGTTCTCATCAAAAGTGGCTGCATTGTCCTCTATCGAGGCTGGTAAGGCTGCTCCCCCCAGGGGGAGGTGATCAAAGAGCAGGCCAATCAGATTATGTCAGAGGCAGTCCCTCTTCCCATTACTATGTAACCCACTTGGACACTGAACTGCCTTGGGCTACATCTGTGCAGGAGTTCTAAGTTATCTCCACGAATAGTCCTTGGTTGGAGTATGAGTCTCTGGGAAGTTCCCTGTGTTCAAATTATCTTGTTCTGTTGCTCTGCTTGTGGAGGTCCCATCCCCTCCAGCTCTTACTATTTCCCACTTCTTACATAGAATTCCATTCACTCTGCCCATCAGTTGGCCATCAGGCTCAGCATCTGCTTTGACAGTCTATACTGCAGAGGCTTTCAGAGGCCCTCTGTGGCAGGTTTCAAGGTTGTTTCCTGTTTTCTTCTGGCTTTCAGAGGCCCTCTGTAGCAGGTTCTGAGGTTGTTTCCTATTTTCTTTTTCTTCTGATGTCCATCCTCTTTGCCTTTCAGGATGGGGATTGAACATTTTAGTTAGGGTCCTCGATGCTATCCTTAATATCTGCCATTTCTGAGGTAGACTTTAACACAGGATTTAGGAATATCTTAAACCTATTCCTTCTAGTTGCTTTCTTAAGGAAAGTCCAAGCACCCGGGTTTAGCACTAAAGCCATTAATGTATTTCTGCTTAACTGTCCAGTGTGACATCGAGATGGCAGCTAAAAGTAGATGCTGAGTGTACAAAAAGTGGCTGAGCTCCATTGGTGGCTGATTACCAACAGCTGTGCCCACAGGAAAAGTGTTATTGTTTCAGAACGTGAACACACTTAAATTGTTTATAAAGCTTATAAAACAAACAGCTAAGAACTGATACTCATTCAGTTGGATGCAGTTTTACCTGATACTCTCAGAATGTTGTTTATATTAGATTTGTTGATATGTTACTTTTCTGAGATTTTTTAAAACATATTTCCTTTTGTAAACTAAAAATTCATGAGTTTTAGGAAATTAAAAAGTCATGAGACCTGGATCTGGCATAGTTCAAACAGACCCCAGATGAGTTTTTCACTTGAACTTGGAATTCCTCACTTTTCCCACTTAATAGACAAATTTTAACTTCTGTCTCTACTTTGAATTTGTCTCAGCAGATTTTCACCTGGTTGACTCTATTAAAGATTCAACTATGGACTGCAAGCTGAAATATGGACTTGCTGGAAGCTGATATGATTGCTCCCTTCCTCTTCAGGTTGATCAACTAAGGAGATGATTCTGAGGACTGCCCCATTGCCTAGCTTTTGGATGGCATTTCAGCCTTCTTAGCCCCTCATGCCAACAGTGCTATTGTCAGTACTGAAGCAGTTTCAGAAGAAGAGATATTCAATCCATAATCCCACCTATCAGGCTCAAATGCTAGTCAAAGGTGTTTCCCTGACATTAGCTATTATCTTGGGGACCCGTTTAGCTGGAGTAGGAACTGGTATTGTAGCAATGGATGTACAAAGCCAGAATTATAACAACTTAAAGGCAGATATTAATAAAGATATTCAATGTCTTGAGAACTCAATCACCCATTTAGAAAAGTATGATGATTCCCTGGTATAAATAGTGTTGCAAAATAAAAGGGGCTTAGATCTATTGTTTTACAGCAGGATGGGCTATGTGCATCCCTTAGAGAGAAATGTTTTTATGTAAACCAGCCAGGAATGATTAGGAATCCTTAGCAAGAATGACAAAAATCCTGGAGAGATGCTAAAGAGAAAAGATTCCAGAGGAGAGTTTAAATCTTGGTTTAACAGTTCTCCTTGGTTTACTACCCTTATATCCACCCTGAAGGGGTCCATACTCATTTTGATTTTTACCTTTGGGTCTTGTATTTTAAATCGTTTGATGGCTTTCCTGAAGGAATGTCTGAGATAAATACAGTTAGTGGTACTCAGATCCCATTATGGAAAGGTAAATCTGGAGAATACCAGGGGCCATATCTGGAAGACCGAAGATTGGGTCTTCAAATGATCACGGGAGGAGAATGAGAGACCAAAGAATTTTGGGTATTTGTTTAAAGTTTAAAGCACAAGCCTGACTAAAGACTAGCCAGGTGGAAACATGTCCAACCACCTGTGTAGTAAGCGGTGGGATGGAACCAGCCTTACTGCATTTTTTTCCTGCTCACTGGAGATACAGTTGCTAGGAAAACAGCCCAGATGTCCAGGCCAGAAGACTTTATGATCTTGGCGCCTAAAGTCAAACAATCATTTCAAAAGTCTAGTTCCCTTACCCAATCATGCAATGCCAAGGCATGTAATTCCCTGCCAACTTTTTCCACTCTAAAAACCTTGTTCCCCTAGATCAAAGGACCACATTCTTTTACTTCTTCTGCAGAAAGTTTTTGCAACCTGTGGCTCAAGCAGTGTATAATAAACCCTCATATATTGCAGCAGAGTCAATTCCTGGTGGTCTTTGGGGGACTTACAAACTGGGCATAACAGATCCCAAGGACACATTTTTTAACTTTTAACTTTTTTATCATATAGATAATAATAGTGAAAATTTAACAATATCATCTAAACTTTCTCCTTTGTTTTGAGGCTCCATACTTGGTATGTTTCCCTCCAGAATCAAAGGAAGAGTTAAGAAATATCCAAACACTGCTCGCAAAATACTTGTAAAGGCTGTCCATAATTTTGATCACATGTCATCCTCATGGGCCTTGAAGTTTCAGAACATTTATTCTTCATTAAACAATTTTCTCAACACTGAAACAAAAGGATAACATGTACCCAGAAGTAGGTTAGCATGTATAAGAAGTAGTTAGCATTTATAAATGAGTATATACCATGTGTGTCTTTCTGCTTCTGAGATACTTCACTCAGGATGAGCTTTTCTAGTTCCCACCATTTGCCTTCATACTTCATGATTTCCTTGTTTTTAATTACTGAGTAGTATTCCATTGTGTAAATATAGCACAATTTCTGTATCCATCCCTCAGTTAAGGGACATCTGGGTTGTTTCCAGGTTCTGGATATTATGAATAAAGCTGCTATGAATATGGTTGGACAAATATCCTTGTTGAGTACTTGAGTACATTTTGGATATATGCCTAGGAGTGGTATAGCTGGATCCAGAGGTAGCACTATTCCTAATTGTCTGAAAAAGCACAAGATTGATTTCCCAAGTGGTTGTACAAGATTACATTCCCACCAGCAATGGAGTAGGGTTCCCCTTTCTTTACATCTTCTCCAGCATGTTTGGACACTTGGCCTTTGATCTTAGCCATTCTGATGGGTATAAGTTAAAACTTCAGTGTCATTTAAAAATATATCTGTACACCTAAAGAAGCTAAGCAAGAAGCAGGATACTGGGTAAGATGATCAATCCTCCCTCAGAAAGACAAACAGGATGGACATTGGAAGAAGATAAAAACAGGAAACTGGACAGGAGCCTACCACAGAGGTCCGCTGAAAGACTCAACCCAGAAGTGTATCAAAGCAGGTGCTGAGACTCATAACCAAACTTGGTCACAGTGCAGCCATTCTTAAGAAAGAATGGAGATATAGTAAGACTTTGAGAGGACAGGAGCTCCACAAGGAAAGCAACATAACCAAAAAGAAAAAAAAAACTGGGCACAGGTGTCTTTTCTGGGACTGATTCTACAACCAGGACCATTCATGGATAACCCCTGCTCAGATGTAGCCATATAGCAACTCAGTATCCAAGTGTATTACCCTAGTAAGGGGAACAGGGACTGTCTCTGACATGAACTCAGTGGCTGGCTATTTGATCACCTCCCCATAAAAGGGGAGCAGCCTTGCCAGGCCACAAAGGAGGACAATGCAAACAGTCGTGATCAGACCTGATAAGCTAGGGTCAGAGGGAAGGGGAGGAGAACCTCCCCTACCAGTGAACTTGAAGAGGGACATGGGAGGAGATGAAGGAGGGAGGGTGGGATAGGGAGGGAATGAGGGAGAGGGCTACAGCTGGGTTACAAAATGAATAAACTATAATACATATATAAAAAACAAAAATGTAATTAAAAAGAAGTGGGTTTCTTTCAAATAAATTCAATAAATAAGATTATGGCAGAAATATGCAAAGATGAATATATGATCATATAATGTGTAAAATACTTGTATCCACATGATAATGCAATTATTGTATTGGTTGTTCAGACCTGCCCTCACAATTTAGATAACAAGAGAAAATAGAATATTTCAAAACTGTAGTGGTCACAGTTCCTTTCTGAAATCATAGCTAAAATTCATGTGTGTGATGAAGTAGCCAGAAATCAGTTGCGAATATGTGTTTAACTCTATATTAATGTTAGAAATTAGTGATGTGGAAATACATTTAAAGGCATTTTATAGACCAATGAAGTATCTTAAATTCATCACAACTTTACAAATTATCTTTTAACATGGTAGAAGAAATTATTGTAAAATATTTTATTAAAAATTTTCAGACAATATATTTTTATCACAGTTTGCCCTCTCCCAACTCCTTCCAGATCCTTCCTGTGGGACTCTGCTGGTTAAGATCCAAGTCTGACCTTTCTGCATAGACTCTGAACTTGGTCTATAATGGTGGACTCCCTTTATCAGCAGGGTGCTACCTGAACCCTAAAACCTGAAAGGAGCATTATATAGCCATCAGGGAAGATCCAACCCTTTCATGAAAAGAAGCCTACTCAGCATGCACCTGGGGATTTAAGGAAATACCTCACTCTTATGCTAAGGAGATCTTAGTTTTAAGCAAATGACATTCAATTGTACCTGGAGATTTCTCCCCATCCATAGGATAATTAAATACTGTGTTCTCCTTCTTGTGATAGGACCATGCTACTGCATATAAATGAGGTACAGTAGCACTATACCCCTGTGACATTGAAACCCCTCCTATTGCCCAAGGTTTATAAATCCCTAATTTCTCAGGAAATGAAGGTGTTTCATGATACTATCACCTTTCCACCTTGGCTGCCTGAGAATTGTCATTGATTTTGGGGGAGGGAGGCTCCAGGGGAGTGGCTGCTGGACAGGTTGGTTGTAGCCTGGCCAAGTATCATGAGCACACTGAGTACCAGGGATGTACTCTCCTGGCCCGGACCCTCACCAGATCTCTCTTCTAGCCTGTTTAAGGTGTCCATCTGTATCTTCTGCCATGCTTAGCACAGCAGCATAACCAAGGAAATAAAACACTTTGGTATCATTATTAGCTTTGGAACACCTGAGCTTCCATTGCTCTCTGACATCAGTAATTTTTTTTTAATTGCAATACTCAGTGGGAAACTCTTGCCACACGCTGGCCTACTGCACAGGTCTCTGCCTAAAGTGTTCTAGCCATTCCTGAGAGAAAGGAAAACCTTGATCTTGGGGTTTCTCTGTTTTTTGTTTGGAAGCCAACAACCACATCACAAACTACCACTTCTTCTCAGCCATCTGAGTCTGAGAATCAGAGCCCTAAAGGCTGCCCTACCTCAGATATTGAAGGCCTCACCAAATTCATAAGAGAAATGAAAAACATGTACCCAGTATAACTTAACCCTTAACCCCTTATAACTTCTGGGAGGGTCTCAAACCATTGGCCTCCCCACCCCTCTTCCCCTAACCTAACAACCTAGCTGTACAATGGACTCCATAATAAAAGTACATAACTGGTCACCTTCACCCTCCCCTAGCCCTCTCAATGTGGAGGGAGTGGTCCCTGCTTCTCCTTCCCCTAGGCAACAAAGCCTTACCCTTCTGAAGCCCTACAAAAAATTAAGAGAAGCCAAGAAACTCCATGGACTCTCAACTCCCACCCTCTACCACCCAACAGCTTTGCAATCTCCATAATGCTGTTGTAAAAACAAAACAAAACAAAGCCCTCAAATTAAAACCCTGGTGAACTTTGCATCTCTTACTTATGACACCAATTAGGAGCCAGAGTTTCAGGAATGCCAAGCATTCCCAGTTAGGCCACTACTCTATTTTACATTTCAACTTGCAGATTTAAAAGGGCTCAGACAGGCAGTAGGGAAGATGGGATGGCATCCATGCACATTGGACAAAATCTCTCTTACAGAGCTTGATTGCCACTTTAAATATGCCCAAAAATTAGCAAGGTATTTTCACTCCTTCTTATCAAACCCATTCTTTCTACAGTGAGAAGCCTACTTCTTTTTTTAAATTTATTATAATTTATTCACTTTTTATCCCAGCTGTAGCCCTACAGTCATTCCTTCCCTCCCTCATCTCCTGCCATGCCCCTTACCACGGCCACTGATAGTGGAGGACCTCTTCTCCTTCCATCTGACCCTAGCCTATCATGTCTAATCAGGACTGTCTTTCATAGTCTTCCTCTCTGGCCTGGTAAGGCTGTTCCCCCTCAGGAGAGGTGATCAAAGAGCCAGCCACTGAGGTAATGTCAAAGACAACCCCTGTCCCCCTTACAAGGCAGCCCATTAGGAGACTGAGCTGCCATGGGATACCTCTGTGCGGAGGTTCTAAGTTATCTCCATGAATGGTCCTTGGTTGGAGTATCAGTCTCAGAAAAGACCCCTAGGCCCAGATTTTTTTGGCTCTGTAGTTCTCCTTGTAGAGCTTCAGACACTTCCAGGTCTTTCTATCTCCCCCTTATTTCATAAGATTCCATGTATTCTGCCCTAAGTTTGGCTATGAGTCTTAGCATCTGCTTTAGAACCCTGCTGCATATAGTGTTTCAGAGGTTCTCTGTGGTAGGTTCCTGTCTTGTTCTTTGTTTTCACATTCTTCCGATGTCTATCCCATTTGCCTTTCTGAATGAAGATTGAGCATCTACCCAGGGTCCTCTTTCTTGCTTACCTTCTTTAGGTGTACAGATTTTAGTATTATTATCCTATATTATAAGTCTAATATTCACTTATAAGTGAATATAGACCATCTGTGTCTTTCTGATTCTCAGATAGCTCACTCAGGAGGTCATTTCTAGTACCATCATTTGCATGGGAATTTCATGATTTCCTTATTTTTAATTGCTCAGTAGGATTCCATTGTGTAAATGTATCACAGTTTCTGAATCCATTCCTCAATTGACGGACGTCTGGGTTGTTTCCAGGTTTTGGCTATTACGAATAAAGCTGCTACAAACATGGTTGAGCAAATGTCCTTGTATACTTGAGCATCTTTTGGAAAAAAAGCCTAGGAGTGGCATAGCTGGATTTAGAGTTGGCACTATTCCAAATTGTCTGAGAAATTGTCAGATTGATTTCCAAAGTGGTTGTATGAGTGTACATTCCCACTAGTAATGGAGGAGGGTTCCTCTCTGTCCACATCCTGTCCAGCATGAATTGTCACTTGAGTTCTTGATCTTAGTCATTCTGATAAGTATTAGGTGAAATCTCAGGGTCATTTTGATTTGCATTTCACTGATGAGTAAGGATGTTGAGCATTTCTTTAAGTGTTTCTCTGCCATTTTATATTCCTCTATTGAGAATTCTGTTTAGCTCTGTACCCCATTTTTTAACTGGATTACTTGATTTTTTGCATTTTAACTTCTTTAGTTCTTTATGTACTCTGTATATTAGCCCTCTGTCAGATATAGGATTGGTGAAGATCATTTCCCAATCCATAGGCTGTTGTTTTGTTCTGATGACAGTGTCCTTTACTTTACAGAAGCGTTTCAGTTTCATGAGATCTCATTTATTGATTGTTGCTCTTAGAGCCTGTGCTGTTGGTGTTCTGTTCAGAAGTAGTCTCCTGTGCCAATGAGTTCTAGGTTCTTCCTCACTTTTTCTTCTAACAGGTTTAGTGTGTCTTTTTATATGTTGAGGTCTTTGATCTACTTGGACTTTAGTTTTGTGCCAGATGATAAGTATGGATCTATTTGAATTTTTCTACATGTAGGTATCCAGCTAGACAAGCACCACTTGTTGAAGATGTTATCTTTTTTTTATCCAGTGTATGGTTTTGGCATCTTTGTCAAAAATCAGGTGTCCATAAGTGTGTGTGTGTGTGTGTGTGTGTGTGTGTGTGTGTGTGTGTGTGTGTGGGTGTGGGTGTGTTTCTGGGTCTTCTATTCAATTCCATTGATCCACCCATCCGGTTTATACGCCAATTTCATGCAGTTTTTATTACTGTTGCTCTATAGTAGAGCTTGAGATCAGGGATAAAGACACCTCCAAGAAGACATTTTATTGTAGAGGACTTTGTAGGGATTCTGGGTTTCTTGTTATTCCATATGAAGTTGAGAAGTTTTCTTTTTTTTAATTCTTTTATTTTTATTTTTTATTAATTTTTATTTTTAATATTAGTTACAGTTTGTTAACTTTATATCCCTGCTGTATCCCACTTTCTCTTTCCCTCCCAAATGCTCCCTCCCTCCCTTATCTTCTCCCTGCCCCTTTCCAAGTCCATGATTGGGGAGGGCCTCCTCCCCTTTCATCTTATCCTGTTTTATCAGGTATCTTCAGGACTGGCTGCAAAGTCCTCCTCTGTGGCCTAGAAGGACTGCTCCTCCCTTGGGGGGTGGGGAGGTCAAAGAGCCTGCCATTAAGTTCCTGTCAGAAGTAGTCCCTGTTCCCCTCACTATGGGAAACCAATTGGTTACTGAGCTACCACAGGCTTCATCCGAGTAGAGGTTCTAGGTTATATCCATATATGGTCCTTGGTGGAGTATCAGACTCAGAAGAGACCCCTATGCCCAGATGACCACAGGAATCCCGAACCCGTCTCTGAACCCCCTCATGCCCCTTTGCCTCCATCATTCTAGGGGCCACCAGAGGTGGAGCCACCAGAACCTGGGTTTCCTGAAAACATGTTTCAATACTCTTTTTCTCTAGAAGTTCATGCTTTTAGACCAGAATTGATTACAGGCTGCAGACAATGGTAATACTGACCTATCTAAAACTTCTATTTCTTTGTAAACTTACAAATTCTCATAAGCCTCAGAAAACCATCTTGGATCCATCCCACAGGTCAAAGGGACTAAATTAACAACTATTAAAGCCAATTTATTTTTCACAGGAAAACTGTTACTATTTCAGATTCATAATTAGCAAGATGTTTCATTCCTTATATTGTAAGCAGGTGAAATATGATTCCCAACACTTACCCTTGCTTTCCTACCTTCAATAATGGTGACTGCTCACTCTCCCCTGTCTCTGTCTGTCTCTCTCTCTCACAGACAAAAACAGAATATAAAATAAAAACCAAGGCCATACCTGACACACACACACACACACACACCTTAAAAAAAAGCTGGTAAGCTAAGTGCATATAGTCACCTCTCTTTATCCTCCTCCAGTCTCATCCCCATCTGGGATGCAGAAAACATTCTGTGGTCTTTCTTTCTTCTCTGACTCCATTCCCAATGAAGCACAATGATCTTCTCCAAACTTTCTTCCACTAACCTCAGCATCCCAGCCTACAAAGCAGCAGACATTTCCTGGGAACACACCAACTAAACAGGTAAGAGAAACTGGCCCACAGAAAAATTTTCCACCAGGCCACACACAACCATCACACTCTCCTAAAATTGAGAAAGGAAACAGAAACCCGGGATCAAAACACCCATCCAACAAAGACATAGCCAGATATCAGCAGCTAAATGTGTAATCATTCCAATACCAGATGCTTAATGTCAGGACAAAAAAACAATCAATAAAGACCAGGATAATATGTCTCCAATGGAGCCCAGTAGGCACTGAATATTCTTACACAACTGAAAGGCAGGTAAAAGGACTTAAAACAGCCTTTATGAAGATGATAGCGTTCCTAAAAGAGGAAAGGAATTAATCCCTTAAAGAAAACTAGGAAAATACGAAAAGTAGGAGCAAATGAATAAAACTGTCCAAGACCTGAAAATGGAAATAAATCAATAAAGAAAACCAAAACTGGGGGAATTATGGAAATGAAAAATTTAGGAATTCAAACAGGAACTACAAAGACAAGTTTCACCAAAAGAATGCAAGAGATGGAAGAGAAACGCTGAGATGTTGAAGACATGACAAAAGAAATTGATAACTGGGTAAAGGAAAATACTAAATCAAAATAACTCCTGCCATAAAACATCCAGAAATCTGGGACAGTATGGAAAGACTAAATCTAAGAATAACAGGAATCAACGAAGAACTCAGGTCAAAAGACCAGAAAATATTTTTCTTTTTCTTTCTTTCTTTCTTTCTTTCTTTCTTTCTTTCTTTCTTTCTTTCTTTCTTTCTTTCTTTCCTTCCTTTTTCCTATGTATCTTTCTTTCTTTCTTTCTTTTTGTTTTGTTTTTTGTTTTTGTTTTTGTGAGACAGAGTTTCTCTGTTTAGCACTGACCATCCTGGATCCTACACACTAAAAATTTTTCAGTCTCCATTTATGGGAAAATAAGATTTTCCAGGATAAAAACAAATTTAAGCAATATTTATCTACAAATCTAGCCCTGCAGAACGTGCTGGAAAGAAAACTCCAACCTACAGATCTTAATTCCAACCATGAAAACACAGGGAATAAAAAAAATCACACACCAGCAAAACCAAAACAAAGGAAACACACAAACATTCTACCACCACCACTACCACAGCCAACAACAAAAACAAGACTCAGCAATCATTGGTCGTTGGTATTTCTCAGTATCAATAGAGTTAGTATTTAGGCACCTGCTTCTGAGTTGCCTAGCAACCTATGATATCATCATGTGTTCTCGGCCAGGTGGCGACACCTGGCAGGTGTGGTTACTTTGCTCCTTAAAAGGATCAACCCACTACTTTGTGTCTCTCTTGTCCTCTTCCCCCTTCTCTGTCCGGGCACCTCCTTCTCTTCCCCCTATCATGTCTCTCTCTATCCTTCTCTTTCTCTCTTCATCTCCATCTAATAAACCTCTTTCATGTAAAATCTCCTGTGCTCCTCATCATCAATTTGGTCCAACATTGGTGCTTTTGGCCAGGGAGGGTCTCTCCTGATTTTGCCAAGACCCCTTTTGGACCCCTTTAATCTTAATCGGACTGTGGATGCCTAAAACAGATTTTTTTTCTGCTCTATCTATCCCTAAGCACCTTTGCCTGAAAATCTTTCTTTCAGCTGCTCTGACCTTACCATGCACAGCACATCTGTCCCACTGCCTGCGGTGGCTGCCTGTGGTAGCTGAAGCTTGGACTTGCTTCCTGGAAAATGCGTCAAGCCCTGGGGACTCACATGGCACCAAAATAGGCTTGGGAAAACTAAAAATGTGCCACTTCAGACACTCACAGCTTGCTTGTAGGTAAGCAATTACTGTGCACACAAATGATGTTAGATTGCAACACTGCCTCAGGCTCCATGGGTGATATTTTGAATTTCCTGAGGGACGCCTGACACTCAAGGCTGGCTTGCAGACAAGGGTTTTCAGTTGTGCAGACATCTATGTCATGAGCAAGCATCCATGCCATGCACACACAAAGGGTTTTTTTTGGGGGGGGTATTTAATTTTATTTTTTTATCTTAATTATAGTTTATTTACTTTGTATCCCAACTGTACCCCCTCCCTCACTCCATACCACTTCTACCCTCCCTTGCTCATTTCCTCCCAAGGCCCTCTCCAACTCCACTGATAAGGTAGGCTTAAAACCGGGCCAGGACAGTCCTAACTACCCTCAAGCATCCGGTTTCACTATGCTGTCACAGCCACACACAGCATATTGTGAGCGCCATGTTGATTTTTAAATAGAAAAGCCACTCCATGCACCTGCTCCTGCAAAACTCTAAGCCATGCATATTCAAACACTGGCTCTCAATATTTCTGACCTCGGATGCTACTTCCAAGCTTTTTTTTTTTTAAGATTGAAATAAACCACACAAAATTGATGTCATTCACCAAAAATAATAACAGTTTTCTGTATTATTTTTAGATAAACCACAAAACATTTATTTTTGTAGGTTTGTAGGCAGTAGACATAATCATGTAAAAAGGCACAAGAAAACAGATAAGTCCACTGCCTGTACAGATAGCCTCTGGGTCTGTCTTCCCCGTGAAGCAGAAGTGAATTTACCTGCGAAAAAGCCTGTGAAAATGTGGGCTCAACAAAGAAGTGTAAACAGCGTCAACCAAATGTGGAGAACAGTGCCATAACTTGTTCCTTTGAGGTTCTTCCATCCTGACAGAATCTACATGAATGTTGGTTGCTGAGCTCACAAACTTCTCTTGTAATTCCTGTGACTGTCCATTACACAGCAGATTTTGTTGTCTTTTGCTTTGCTGTACTGAGGCATGAGCCTAAGGCTTGCACATGCTAGGCAAGAGCTCCACCACAGTCCTCAATCTTTTTTTTTTTTTCTTTTGAGACCGGATCTCAGTATGTGGCCCAGGCTGGCCTAAAAAAGGTGATTCTCATGCCCCTGACTTCCAAGTGCTGCTACCACAGATTTTACATCTATAACTCCTACAAGTCAAAGATCAATGGTGTACTTCATTGTAACACATTATAAAATATAGTTCTCTCACAAAATTCATTTTCCAAAGGCCTGATAACTCAGTAACTGATAACTGGATCCACAATGATAATGTTAAATTTAAAATGACTTTTAACTGAAAACAATTCCAGAATGCCACTAGCACAGAAGCATTTTGGTACTCCCAATGCCAACTAAATCTGTGGCTTCCTCAAGCTCAAACTCATGATAAACTTCAAAATTTTCCATCACCTCGTTAAGTGAATGCAGTATTGCAGTTAAGCTGCTGGCTGCAAAGAATACGTCAGAGGTTTGTCCCTGGAGATTCTTCCCAAAAGCCCTTGTAAAAGATAACACATTTTTTAAGAACAACAATGGTAACAATCAAATCAAAATCTGTCACTGCACTACAGATTACAAATGTTTGTTCAGCTATACAGTTATTCCACCTAATATTTCTGTCACTATTTATACCATCTAAACATAAAACAAGTGCTTGTAGGAGATCCACTAAAATATCAAATGCATTGTGCCTGCCTGTCCAGTGGGAATGGCAATTTTCCTTCAGTTCTTTACCCCATTCTTCACTGTTCTGGAAAAGAACAGAAATTACATTGCCAAGTTCTAAAAGCAGCTGTGGTGACCGATGGAAAAAAGAACAGACATCCTCAATCATTCCTAGAGCCACAGACACACCCAACAACTGGGACAGACTTTGACAACCACACATTTAAGGCACAGGAGGAGCAGAGTGTGTAGACAGCCTGGGGATATTTTTCTAAAAGACTTAAAGCAACAACTTTCATTTTGGCAGAAAATCCACTGGACACAATGTACACAACAATACTCCATACTCAATCCCCATTTCTGTTATTGTAGTGTGAAATTTCACAGAAGAGATCTCTGCATCAGCTTCATATGGCAGGAAACCCACAAACTCTTCTTTCAAGTTATGTGCTTCATCGACAAACCTCACTAGCACGGGCAGGTGCTCTTCTCCCGCTATGTCTACCACATCATCTGTGATAATTGGAAAGAAGTGTGAGTCTCTCACTTCCTTAGGACCTCTTCTTCTGAACTGATGCAGCACTCCAGGAGTGTCTGGAAGTTATCTGGAACAAAGAGGCTTTCTGGGATCTCAATGGCCTTATGCCCATCCAAGTGTATGTTCTGCTTTACCATGAGAATCTCAAATAATGGTTTGAAGTACTCTTTGTTCTCCTTTTCTTTAAGGGTTAACATCCTGCTGGTTCCCCCCTTCTGCACTGGGTCTCTGAGCATTCCTGTTAGTTTCCTGTTTTTGTTCCAGTGACCTGATTTCATCTTCACTCAATTCCTTTTATTTTATTTATTTATTTATTTATTTATTTATTTATTTATTTATCTATTTATTTATCTATTTATTTATTTATTTATTTATTTATTTATTTATTTATTTATTATTTATACAGTATTCTGCCTGCATGTAGGCCTGCAGGCCAGAAGAGGACACCAAATCTCATTATAGATGGCTATGAGCCACAATGTGGTTGCTGGGAATTGAATTCAGGACCTTTGGATGTATAGCCGATGCTCTTAACCTCTGAGCCATCTTTCCAGCCCTTCACTCAATTCTTTTATTCATTTTCTGTGTCTGCTATGTGGATTGTTCAAACGACTGGTAAGAGCAAATATTGTTGGTTTTGCATTATCTCGAAGAACTGTCCGATAAGGATTAGTTTTACAGATCACAGAGGTCTCAATGTGTTTGGCACATAGTCGATAATGCTTATTTAGTTGGTCAGGTGTTGTTTTTTGTTGTTGTTTTGTTCTGTTTTTTTTTTTTTTTTTTTTTTTTTGGTCAGGTGTTTTATCTTTTAAGTCTGCTCTTCTACAATTCTCAACCTACTTCTGGCATGTGGCCAGGTCCCGCGGGAACCTGAAGAAGGCCAGGTTGGACTTCCTGCTCTTCCGAGTGCAGTTGGTGGCAGAGCAGAAGTTTAGCACAGTCGCTTGGCCGCCTGTGGGTCCAGCCCTCCCCTCCCCGAATCGTCAGGGCAGCTAGGCCACCCCGCAGGGCCGGGGAGGGGAGCTGGGCTGACTGGCCCTACTTCCAAGCTTTAAAAAAATCTTTTTCTTCCTGTTTCTGTACACCCTGCTCATATATAAATGTATATGCATTTTAAATTCTTATCTAACAATATATAATTTTCTCATTCGTTTACACTTATAAGACTTCCTTAATCATAACTAATTCTCAGTTTATCTCCTTTTAAACTAGGAAGCCAACAAGCCTCATTTTAAATTGGTATGAGTTTTTAGAAAATTTCAAGGTTATAAATGTCTACTCAAATTAAGTTAATTTAAAATGTATGTCTAACTGCCTATATCTGTATCAATTCCTAAATTAATAAATGCTATTTCTCCTGCCATATGCTACTTATGATTGAGATTCACCACTAGGCTTTCTAGCTAATGGGTTTGCTATAATAAATACAAATGTAATTTTAAAATTGCTGTATACTCTTCTACTATATTGTTGGTTTTAAAACTCATAACTCAGGGGTTACTACGTACAGTTTTTTTTTTATCAATATTCTAAATTAAGATCTATTAATTTTAGAGGTAGTTGTGTTAAAACTTGGTCATTGTGCTATACTTTTACTATCAAAAGGTTAAGACATGCTTGGTCTTGCTTTTTAAAAATGGTATTATTATTAATCTATAGTATAGCCTTAGACTTTTCATATACTAAATCATACAGAAAACTTGTGCTTTCACTTTAATGGACTATATTTATGCTGAGACTTAAATCCAAACTTTAGGCAGAATGCAGGGAATCCTATGATAGAAGTGGGTAAGACCTGGAGAGGAGAGGAGAGCAAGAGAACCAAAAATTCTGGGCAAAGGGATCTTTTCTGAGACTGATACTCTAACCAAGGACCATTCTTTGAGATAACTTAGAACTCATGTACATATGTAGCACATGGCAGTTCAGTGACCAAGTGGGTTCCACAGTAATGGACACAGAGACTGTCTCTGACATGAACTGATTGGCCTGCTCTTTGATCATCTACCCCTGAGGGGGGAGCAGCCTTACCAGGCCACAGAGGAAGATAATACATCCACTCCTGATGAGACCTAACAGACTAGGATCAGAGGGAATGGGAGAAAACATCATCTATCAGTGGACTGGGGGAGGGCCATGAGTGGAGAAGAGGAAGAGAGGGTGGGATTGGGAAGGAAGGAGGGAGGTAGCTACAGGTGAGAAACAAAGTGAATAAATTATAATCAATAAAAATATAAATAAAAAAGAAAAAGAAAGAAAGAAAATAATGAAAAAGATATTCCAATTAAATGGATATGAGAAGCAAGCTGGTGAAGCTATTTTAGTATCTGAGAAAATAGACTTCATACCAAAACTAATCAGAAGAGTTAGAGAAGGACACTATATACTCATCAAAAGAAAAACCCACCAAGAGGACACTTTAATTCTTAATGCCTATGCCCCAAACACAGTGACACAAATTTACAAAAGAAACACCACTAAAGCTTAAATTACGTATTATACGGTGATTATAGAAGACTTTAGTACCCCATTCTTGCCAATGCACAGTTCAAACAGACAAAAACCAGTGTTATATTGCAGCTGACTGACTGACATTACAAATCAAATGGACCTAACAGATATCTCAGAACATTCCAACCAAACAGAAAACAATATACCTTTTTTCTCAGCACATCATGAAACATCCTCCAAAATTGACCACACAAAGCAAGTCTTAACAGATTGAAGATAGAAAGACTTGGAAGAAACAGGAGTTCCACAAGGAGAGCAACAGAACCAAAAATTCTGTGCACAGGGGTCTTTTCTGAGACTGATACTCCAAACAAGGACCCTTCATTGAGATAACCTAGAACACCTGCTCAGATGTAGCCCATGCCAGCTCAGTCTCCAAGTTGGTTCCATAGTAAGGGGAACAGGGACTGTCTCTGACATGAACTCAGTGGCTGGCTTCTTGATCACCTCCCTCTTTTGGGTGAGCAGCCTTACCAGGCCACAGAGGAAGACAATGCAACCAGTCCTGATGAGACATGATAGGTTGGGGTCAGATGGAAGGAGAGAAGGACCTCCCTTATCAGTGGACTTAGAGAGGGGCATAGGAGGATATGAGGGAAGGGGTAGATGTGAAAGGGAATGAGAGGGGGCTACAGCTTGGATACAAAGTGAATAAACTGTAATTAATATAAAAATTAAAATAAAAAAGAAATTTGAAATAATTTCATTCATTCTATCAGATCACCATGGATTAAAGCTGGATATAAACAACAACAGAATGCTTATAAATTTATAGAAACTGAACAACACACTACTGAAAGAAAATGAGTCAAGACACAATCAAAGAAATTAAAGACCTTCTAGAATTGAATGAAATGAATAGACAATATCTCCAAACTTCTGACACACAAAGAATGTGGTTGTAAGAGAAAAGGTCATAGCATTAAATGCATACATTAAAAAACTGGAGGCATTTCATACTAGTAACTTAATAGAACACCAGAAAGCTCTAGCACCCTAAAAAAAATCATACATTAAAAACAGTCGATGCTTTGGGGCTCTTTTCCTTTTGTTGATTTGCTTTATTCAACTTTGATGTGATGGTTTTTGTTTTATTATATTTTATTTAAAAAAAACACAGTAAACATACTCACAATCAAAAATCACAATATAAAATCAAAAGACCAATTCCACCAGGAAGACATCACAATCCTGAACATCTATGCCCCAAATACAAGAGCACCCACATTTGTAAAAGAAACATTGATAAAATTTAAACCACATATAGATCCCCACACATTAATGGTGGGAAAATTCAACACCCCACTCTCAACAAAGGACAGGTCAACAAAACAGAAATTAAACAAAGAAACAATATCTCTGACAGAGGTCATGAATCAAATGGACCTCACAGACATCTACAGAACTTTACACCCAAACACAAAAGAATTTACCTTCTTCTCAGCACCTCATGGAACCTTCTCCAAAATAGACCATATAGTTGGTCACAAAGAAAGCCTCAACAGATACAAGAAGACTGAAATAATACCTTGTATCCTGTCTGATCACCATAGAATAAAGCTGGACTTCAGCAACAACAGAAATAGCAAAAAGCCTACACACACATGGAAACTGAACAACTTGTTACTAAATGACAGCTGGGTCAGGGAAGAAATAAAGAAAGAAATTAAAGCCTTTCTAGAACTCAATGAAAATGAAGACACAACATACCCAAACTTGTGGGACACAATGAAAGCAGTGCTAAGAGGAAGAAAGTTCATAGCACTAAGTGCCTTCAAGAAGAAATTCGAGACAGCTCATTCAAGCAACCTAATGGCCCACTTAAAAACCCTAGAAAAAGAAGAAGCAGACAAACCAAAAAGGAGTAGACGGGTGGAAATAATCAAACTCAGGGCTGAAATCAATCAATTAGAAACAAATAAAACAATTCAAAGAATCAATGAAACCAAGAGCTGGTTCTTTGAGAAAATCAACAAGATCAACAAACCCTTAGCCAAGCTAACTAAAAGGCAGAGAGACACCACCCAAATCAACAAAATCAGAAATGAAAAGGGGGACATAACTACAGACTGTAGTTATAACTGTAAACTGGTACAACCACTCTGGAAATCAATCTGGCGCTTTCTCAGACAACTAGAAATAGCGCTTCCTCAAGATCCAGCCATACCACTCCTAGGCATATACCCAAAAGAGGCGCAAGTACACAAAAAGGACATTTGCTCAACCATGTTTATAGCAGCTTTATTTGTAATAGCCAGAAGCTGGAAACAACCCAGATGCCCCTCAACTGAAGAATGGATGCAGAAACTGTGGTACATCTATACAATGGAGTATTACTCAGCAATGAAAAATAAGGAAATCATGAAATTTGCAGGTAAATGGTGGGACCTGGAAAGGATCATCCTGGGTGAGTTGTCCCAGAAGCAAAAAGACACTCATGGTATATACTCACTCATATAAACATACAATATAGAATAAACCCACTAAAATCTGTACATCTAAACAAACTAAGCAAAAGAGAGGACCCTAACTAAAATGTTCAATCCCCTTCCTGAAAGGCAAAGAGGATGGACATCAGAAGAAAAAGAAAATAGGAAACAACCTCGGAACCTGCTACAGAGGGCCTCTGAAAGCCAGAAGAAAACAGGAAACAACCTTGAAACCTGCCACAGAGGGCCTCTGAAAGCTTCTGCAGTATAGACTGTCAAAGCAGATGCTGAGCCTGATGGCCAACTGATGGGCAGAGTGAATGGAATTCTATGTAAGAAGTGGGAAATAGTAAGAGCTGGAGGGGATGGGAACTCCACAAGGAGAGCAACAGAACAAGATAATTTGAACACAGGGAACTTCCCAGAGACTCATACTCCAACCAAGGATTATTCGTGGAGATGACCTGGAACCCCTGCACAGGTGTAGCCAATGGCAGTTCAGTGTCCAAGTGGGTTACATAGTAATGGGAAGAGGGACTGCCTCTGACACAATCTGATTGGCCTGCTCGTTAATCACTTCCCCCTGAGGGGGGAGCAGCCTTATCAGGCCACAGTAGAGGACAATGCAGCCACTTTGATGAGAACTGATAGACTAAGATCAGAAAGAAGAGGAGAACCTCCCCTATCAGTGGACTTGGGGAGTGGCATGCATGCAGAAATGGGAGGGAGGGTGGTGTCGGGAGGGGAGGAGGGAGGGGCTTATGGGGGGATACAAAATGAATAAAGTATAATTAATAAAAATTTAAAAAAAATCAAAAGACCAATAAAATAGGGGAAAAAAGGCCTAAATAAAGCCATATGAGGCAAAAAGTCTACAAAGTACCAATAAGTTCATTTTCTTTTGGTCATTTACTGCTGGGCCTACACTTAAGTATGGTTTATATACCCAGTGAGACTCCACTGGAGAAAACTAATTTGTCCTTTTCAAGTGGGTTTCGATTGCAGATAGCTTCTTGGAGGTGGGAACCTGTGTCTACTTCCTCCTTTAAGCACTGGGAACCCATCAAGATTTGACTTGTGTAGAGTCTGTGCATGTTGCCACAGACTCTGTGATTTCATGTGTGCATCAGTGGTATTGTGCCTAGAAGACAGTATTTCTTTAGAGACATACATCCCCTCTGGGTCTTACAGTCTTTCCCCCTCCTCTTCTACATAGTTCCCTGAGCAGTGGGAGGCAGGGTTTGATGAAGACGTACCATTTGAAACTGAGTTCTGTAGTGGAAGATTTTGTTTCTTTAATAACTCAGTTATATTTTGGAAATAAGATTTTATTTTATTCCTAAGAGTGGGATATGGAGTTGCTTTTAGTTTGTCCACAGCTGATAACAGACTCATACAGCTCAGAGAGTGTGGTCTTTGACAGCTACCATTAGTGGAATTGTGAAAACTCAGAGAAAGACAGAGACAGCGACAGAGACAGACAGACAGAGAAAAATAACTCAAGGAATGCTCTAAGAGAGGAAGCTTCAAGGGACTCTTTCAGAGGAAACAAGGCTGTTGGTGGTTTTGTTGGTTGCTGGTTTGCTGGACTGCTGGACTGCTGGACATCCTGAAGACAAGACTGTTATTTTCCCAAAGAGCCTATGAACCTCAACAGCCAGAAGAAGCTAAAGAGAACTCCTCCTTGTCTTCTATCTAGCCTTCTTTCTCTCCTACAGGGCCAAGTGTTTGGAAGGGAGGTAGAGACATAAGGAACCCCAAATGAGATTAAAAATAGGACCTATATAGACGGGCATGGTGGCACAAATCTTTAATCCCAGCACTGAGGAAGGAAGAGGCAGGCAGATCACTGTGAGTTCAAGCCAGAAGGATAAGAAGGAAAAGAAGATGATGATGAAGAAGCACTAAAAATTAAAATGAAAATAAAAAAGAAAGTATTTTTTTTAAATATCACCTATGATCAGAAGGAAGGAGAGGAGGACCTCCCCTATCAGTGGACTTGGGGAGGGGCATTCATGAAGAAGGGGGAGGGAGGGTGGGACCGGGAAGGGAGGAGGGAGGGGCTTTTGTGGGGATACAAAGTGAATAAAATGTAATTAATAAAATAAAATAAATTATAATCATAGAAAAAAATAGCACCTACAGCGTGCTTCAAAATTTCTTGCTGTTTGCATATTATTCAGTTGTGGATCTCTATATTTGTTCCCATCTACTTAGAGAGGAAGTTTTTCTCTGATGACGGATAAACAAAGCACTGATCTATGAGTACTGATCTATGTCCTTAGGAGACTTTTTGTTTTTGTTTTTATTTGCTATATTACCCTAGTAGAACAATGGTATTTGGTTTTCCTCTTCTCCCATGGTCTACCTAGTATCAGGTTTTTGGCCACCATAACAACATTTTAGACATAGGTTCTGTCTGACAGAGTGCCCTTCAATCCTATAAGATAATGGTTGGTTATTCATCTAACATTTGTGCTCCTATTACACCACCATATCGTGCAGGCAGGTCACCATTGTAGATCACAGGGTTTTTAGCTAAGTTAATGTTTCACTTTCTCGACATACAGAGGACCTTTCAGTTCCACGAGTGCCAGTCAGGAGAGGTGAAGGCTCTAGTGTGGAACCAGTTCAACTTCTCTATATTCATATTCATAAATGTTGCTTGTGTATATCTTATCAAGATCAGTTTGTAGAGAGCAACCAATAGCCTTGACAATAACCTGAAATGTTTGAGGATTTCCATAGAGCTCCTTTGACCAATTCCTGGCACTGGAGGTTTCACATGGTGGTGAAGGATGTTTGTCTGGGGCACTGTCTCCCACTTTAAGTGGTGACTTCAGTTAGATGTTTCTCAGATATGTGTATATTTTGGGATGTTTCTATGATTGTTGGCTTCCATATGACCCTTCAAATGTCCTTTATTGTTGCCTACTCCTCCCCATATCCCTTCTCTTACTTCTCTTGACCTTAACTTTCCCCATTTAATTCACCTTTTCCAGTCCCCACCCCCAGTCCCTTCATAACTATAAATTCTATTTCCCTTTCCTTGGGAGAATTCTCCCCTCTCCAAGTCCCTTCTTGAATACCTAACCTCTGGTTATATAGATTGTAGTAACCTACTGAAGGCTTAAAATATAACATCCACCTATACTAATATTTCAAAAAAATGCAATATTTGCCTTTTTTGTCTGAGTTACCTCATTCAAGATGGGTTCTTCTAACTTTGTCCATTTACCTGCAAAATTCATAATTTCAGGGTTCATACTCACAATATGAACAATATCATTACACGAGTTCCACATAAGCCTGAACTAAAGAGTGACTTCTAGACCA
Source organism: Psammomys obesus (assembly GCF_907164565.1). Classification (NCBI taxonomy): domain Eukaryota; kingdom Metazoa; phylum Chordata; class Mammalia; order Rodentia; family Muridae; genus Psammomys; species Psammomys obesus. The sequence continues at coordinate 412,270 of NW_026594184.1, read as the reverse complement.
GGCTGGACGTCAGAGTGAAAACATATCTCAACAACGCAAAACAAAAAGTTAAATTCATTCTGAGAATATGTTTCTTTCATAAGTTTTTTTTTAAAAAAAGATGATTATTTAATTTATGTGTGTCTGTCTTCCATGCATGAGTGAGTACCTACAGAGGCCAGGAGAGGTGTCAGATCTCCTGGAGGTAGAGTTACAGCTGGTTTTTGGCCAATGAGCATGGGTACTGGGAACCAAATTCAGGTCCTCTGAAAGAACAAAGAGCTCCTTAAAATACTTAGCCACCTGTCCAGACTTGGAAGAATACATTTCAAAAAATCATATTATAGGATTTTTAACAATGAAGGGAATATATAATTCGTGCGAAGAAAGAATCACCATGTTTGAAATTAGTTTTAGAAGTTGTTGAAAAGTTTGGAAAACCTTTAAAAAGAAAAGGTTTTCACCTGGAAAAAAATATTCTGTTGCATACCACATTTTTACAGGAAATGTGGCCATGTTTTGGCCAAACTAATTAAATTACAATGTGCCTGAAGCAAAGATATAAAAAAACACTATGAGACTTACTTAAACAGAATCACATCTCACCCGACAAAATCTGTGATGGACAAAAATATTGGTATTTTAGCTCCTAATCTTGACAAATATTTTTAAAAGTAGAGAAATTTTCTCTCAGATTACTGATTCTGTATATAGTCACATACTCTAAAAATGTGGAAACTATAAAGAACTTCATTATGACATGAGAATTCAAATTTGCTTTCCTGGTAAGGTAGCTCTGATTACTGATGAAGTTTTAATTGTCCACTAGAAACAGTCAACTCAGGGGATCTGCATACTAATCTCTTCAGTGAGCTGAAATGTGCAGGAATTGTTGACAAGGCACATGAGTATGCTGTCAAAATGAACCCTAGGTTATAAAAGATGAGTTAAATCAAGATTTAACTGTAGATGAACTTCTAAATTAAAATAATTCCTCAACCATGAGAAATGACCAATCAATATTCACCTAGATATTGAATCAAACACTTAAAAATGATTTTTGTAAAAACACAGCCTCTTGAAGAATTCCAAATGTTCCATATATCTACAACAGTACAAAAAATGGAATCTCTGAAAAGAACATCATAAGTGAAAATTATTGTTTCACAGACTCATTCACAGCAATAAAGAAAAAGACACAACAAATCACAGTGAACAAAGCTGGACAACTTATTGTAAAACCACTACAGATGGATGTAAGAAGCACTGGGGAAAAGAAATGAATAGCCAGTGAGACCTGGCTGCCCTTCTGTGACTTGGCTCTTCAGAGAAGTCTGTAAAGTGCATTTGTAAAATAAGGTCAATTTGTCCCAGCCCAGTGGAATTGAATAGTCTTTATTCATGCAGTCTAACCTTCTGCCTTGCTGGAGAGTATTTCATTAGTTCTATAACTCAGTATAAATGTATCAAGATAGTTTACATTAGCCAGTCACACTGACCTACCATTTCTTTAAAATATGAATGCAAGGAAATAATCTGGGCAGCAAATGACACTTGAGTCAGTTTGGCAGTCTTTACAATTCTAACATCTTTTTGATTAATTCATAGTATCATGACTACAGAGATGTAAATGTGTCAGTTTTATCAACTCACTTTGCCTGAATTATGCATTTAAACTCACAAACTTAAGGTTCTACAATAGTTCTGATGTTTTTTTTCTCTCAAAAGCATTTATCAGCGGATTGCAGGCTCCTGAGATTTCACTCATTTTATTTCAATATCACGTCAAAAGATTTTTCCCAAAGAAGGACTTGCAACTCTTTGACACCATATTCTCATTTATACCAAAGGACTCTTCCCTTGATGGTGTACTTTTCTATTAGAATTGAAGCCTATAGCTTAAAAACTTAAGCATAAACCTGGGAGCATCTTTTACTTATCATTATTTCCCAACTGACTAGACGAGGTCTCCAACCTGGGGAGTACATTGATAGGTATATTCTTTTTCAGTCCCAAATATGGGGAATTTTATGGGCTTAGAATGAATGAAATTTTCTTTGTCCTTAGATAATTGAACCAGATGCAAAATGTTCTCAATTCTGAAATGCTCATTTCTCTCTTGGCTCTCAAATATTCATTAACTTTTAATGCATAGTGTTAATATTTGGGTATATAAATTTCCAGGTACAGATATGGATGACTGAACTGTAGAACATGATCCCAACTCAATGTTTAATCAACCTCAGAGACCTCTACTCCATTATTCTTGGTTACCTGCTCTTTTCGCTTGAACCTTTTATTAGTATTTTAACCATCTCTTCACTGCACACACAAAGTTAGAAAAAGAATATTTAATGCAAAACAATTCTGTGGCCTATATTTTTTAACTTTACCTGAAAATTTTAATAATGTATTTTAATAATATGATGATATTCAATTATATTTTCATGTATGTATATGATGTACTTTGATCATATTCACCTGTATTATTTTGCTTATCCTTTTTCCCTTACCTCTTTTTTTTTCCCCTTTCAACCTTCCTGGTGGTTCCTCCTTCTAGTTTTTTTCTTTTATTTTCTTTTTATTTATTTATTTGTTTAAATAATTGCACTTTAATCATTTTGCATCCTCCCTATAGCTCCCTCCTCTTTCCCCTCCTAAACCCTCCCTTTCTCCCCCATCTCTACTCTTGCCCTTCCCCAAGTCCACTAATAGAGGAGGTCTTTTCCTTTCTTCTGATCCTAGGTCTCATCAGGATTGGCTGCATTATCTTCCTCTGTGGCCTGGTTAGGCTGCTCCCTTCTCAGGGGGAGGTGATAAAAAAACAGGCCAATCAGTTCATATCAGAGACAGGCGCTGTTAGCATTACTATGGAACCCACTTGGACACTGAACTTCCATGGGCTACATCTGTGCAGAAGTTCTAGGATATCTCCATGCATGGTACTTGGTTGGAGTATCAGTCTCAGGAAAGACACCTGTGCTCAGATTATTTTTTTCTGTTACTCTCTTTGTGGAGTTCCTGTCCTCTTCAGATCTTACTATTTCCCACTTCTTTCATAAGATTCCCTGCAATCTGCCCAAGGGTTGGCCATAAGTCTCAGCATCTGCTTTGAGAGTCTGCAGGGCAGAGCCTTCCAGAGTCCCTCTGTGACAGGCTCCTAACTCGTTCCCTGTTTTCTCCTACTTCTGACATCCATCTTCTTTGCCTTTCTGTATGGGGATTAAGCATTTAGACCAGCATCCTCCCTCTTGATTAGTTTCTTTAGGTGTACATATTTTAGTAGGTTTATCCTATATTATATGTCTATGTGAGTAAGTTTATACCGTGTGTGTCTTTCTGCTTCTGGGATGGCTCAATCAGGATGATTCCTTCCACTTCCCACCATTTACCTACAAATTTCATAATTTCCTTGTTTTTCATTGCTGAGTAGTATTCCAATGTGTACATGTACCACAATTTCTGCATCCATTCCTCAGTTGAGAGGCATCTCGGTTGTTTCCAGCTTCTGGCTATTACAATAAAAACTTTATTACAATAAATTTTATTACAAATAAAGTTGCTACAAACATGAATGAGCAAATGTCCTTATTGTGTACTTGAGCCTCTTTTGGATCTATGCCTAGGAGTGTTATAGCTGAACTTGAGGAAGCACTATTTCTAATTGTTTGAGAAAGCTGCCAGATTGATTTCCAGAGTGGTTGTACCAGTTTACATTCCCACCAGCAGTGGAGAAGGGTTCCCCTTTCTCCACAACCTCTCCAATATGTGTTGTCACCTGAGTTTTTGATCTTGGCCATTCTGATGGGCATAAGGTGAAATCTCAGGGTCATTTTGATTTGCATTTCCCTGATGGCTAATGACGTTGTGTGTTTCTTTAAGTGTTTCTCTGCCATTTTACATTCCTCTATCAAGAATTCTCTGCTTAGGTCTATTCCCCATTTTTTTTTTAACTGGAATACTTGATTTGTTGCTTTTCAACTTCTTTAGTTCTTTATATATACTGGATATTAGCCCTCTGTCAGATAAAGGGTTGGTGAAGATTCTTTCCCAATCTGTAGGAGTCGTTTGGTTTGGATGACAATGTCCTTTGCTTTACAGAAGCTTTTCAGTTTCATGAGGTCTCATTTATTGATTGTTGATCTTAGAGCCTGTGCTGTTGGTGTTCTGTTCAGGAAGTTGTCTTCTGTATCAATGAGTTCAAGGCTCTTCCCCACTTTTTCTTCTAACTGATTTAAAGTGTCCGGTTTTATGTTGAGGTCTTTGATCCACTTGGACTTTAGATTTGTGCAGGGTGATATGTATGGATCTATTTGCATTTTTCTACTTTTAGACATCCAGTTAGAGCACCACCATTTGTTGAAGATACTATCTTTTTTCCATTATATAATTTTGGCATCTTTGTCAAAAATCAGGTGTCCATAAGTGTGTGGGTTTATTTCTGGGTCTTCTATTCAGTTCCATTGATCCAACATTCTGTTTCTATACCAGTACCATGCAGTTTTTATTACTGTTGCTCTATAGTAGAGCTTGAGATCAGGGATGGAGATACCTTCAGATGATATTTTATTGTAGAGGATTGTTTTCGCAATTCTGGGTTTCTTGTTATTCCATATGAAGTTGAGAATTTTTCTTTCAAGGTCTGTAAAGAATTGTGTTGGTAATTTTATGGGAATTGCATTGAATCTGTGTGGCAGCCTATTTGGAGTTATTGGCAAATTGGAATGTGTCTCTGAACTCGGCCTTTCGGCCCTAGTTATTATCACAGCAGAAGGTTCAGACTGTGAGAACTAGGTAGTACATTCCTTGCTACCATGGTAACAAGACAGCGGACTCTGTGTAACTTTGAGTGAGCTCTCCTATGTTTTGGCCAAGTAAAGCTCCTATGTGAGAAACTGCTAGTACTTATCTGCCTAATTAAGTGTTAACCTGACGTCCATTAAACCAACACCTTGAACAAGGCATAGACTTGGTGTTTCTCTTCTTGTCACCTTGTCCCTCTCTCCCCAGCATTCACTCAGGAGGTGTCCATGTGTCACTGCTGGTTGGTGATAAATCTGTAGATTGCTTTTGGTAAGAAGGCCATTTTTACTATGTTAATCCTGCCAAGCCATGAGCATGGGAGATCTTTCCATCTTCTCATATCTTCTAATTCTTTCTTCAGAGACTGGAAATTTTTGCATACAAGTCATTGACTTGCTTGTTTAGGGTCACACCAAGGTATTTTATGTGTTTTGTGGCTATTATGAGGGGGAGGAATTATTTCCTTAATTTCTTTCTCAGCCTTTTTATCTTTTGTATACAGGAAGGCTACTGATTTTTTTTTTTAGTTGATTTTGTATGTAGCCACTTTGCTGAAGGTGTTCATCAGCTGTACGAGTTCCATGGTAAAATTTTTGGGGTCAGTCAGGTATACTATCATATCATCTGCAAATAGTGATAATTTGAATTTTTCCTTTCCGATTTGTATCCCGTTGATTTACTTCAATTGTATTATTACTCTAGCAAAGACTTCCAGAACTATGTTGAAGAGATATGGAGAGAGTGGGCACATTTGCCTTGCCCGTGATTTCAGTGGGATTGATCTAAGTTTCTCTCTGTTTAGTTGGATGTTGGCTATAAGCTTGTTGTACATTGCCTTTACTGTGTTGAGGTATGTGCCTTGTATCCATGATAGCTCAGTGCTGCAGAATTTGCCTAGTGTGACCAAAGTCTTTAAAAAAAATACAACAAACAACCTGAACAATGTGTTGTGTGTCTACAATCCAATCCTTCAGGGAGGATAAGACAGCAAGATCTGTGATTTTGAGGCTAATCTAGGCTACAGAGTGAAACCCTAGCTCCAAAAAGTTCTCTTTGTGGACTAACTTATTCCAAGATTTGTCCTTTCTGTTTTGATGTAAGTTCAATGTCAATAATTTATTTATCTTTTCCTGTAATATATTAAACACCCCAGTCCAATAGTTTCATTTTTCCAACTACTATCTGGCCATGCTCCTGGTAGGTTTTTGAATTTGTCCCACAACTGGTTCTTTCATCTTGGCTGACATGTAGAACAGTTCAATAAATTGATCCATATACCTCTTAGTCTGACATGTCTGTTTTAACAAAACTTGTGTTCCAAATAAGACTGGATATTCACATACCTAGGAGTAAGGCACAGACAGAGGAAGCTAGGAATATGACCCTAATAAAAAGTACACAATTGTTCAGGAATCTGGATGCTAGTTGAAAATAAATGATAGCTTCGGTGCCTTTGGTGAGGGGCATTCACTTCAGAGACCTGTGGAATTCCATTCCTCACCTACCTACCCACTCACACCAGTGGAACTCTTTATGGGCCTTTCCAACTTCTTTCCCTTCTCAAATTATTCAAGCTACTAGGTTTGGGTGATGCACATGAGCTCCTAGAGTGGAACTGGGCCCTTGTCTAACCACCACCACCACCAAAGATGACATCTATCAATGTGACAACCACCGGGATGACGTCCTGGAGTGATATCTGTTAGAACAATGTCTATTGGTACAGTTCACGAATGTCTGTTGGGGCAGTGTCTGTTAAGGCTACGTCTTTGCAATGTCTTTAGAAACTAACAATGTTTGAAGCAGCATCCATTAGAGCTACTTCTGTTAGAGCCACGTCTATAATGTAAACTCTCTTGGGACTACCTCTGCTGGTGTGACGTGTCTTGGGAGCGACCCCCATTGGGCGTGGCCTTGAGGCGCCTACTGAGGACGCAAGAAAAGCAGCATTGTGATGTGAGCTTCCTTGCGGACCTGTTACCCAAGGTCTAGAACGTTAGGTCAGTCTTGTTCAGGACACTGGAGGAGTCGGTCGCAGGAACGGAGGCTAGGAGACAGTCCACTACCCCAGCCCCCAGCTCTTGGGGGCTGACGGGTAGACATGGACTTGTACCTAAGCAACTGTTTAAAGGTTGCTGAAGCTGCTGTAGCCAAGGGGGCTTCCGGCAACCAAAAAACAGACCAAAACTCATGTAGTACTGTGAGTGGTGGACCCTTCTTTCTTGCCCAGGGCAGGTTTCAGGCCAGCAGGTGGAATCATGGGGATAGAGTCTGTGCTGAGGGGCGGGAACAGGGCAGATTTTTATTCTCGCTATGGTCATCTTCTGACCAGTGCAATATGTAATTCAATGTGTCACTTGCTGATACTCTTGAGCAGGACCCAGAAGTAGGGTGGAGGCTTAGGAAGTTTGGAGGTAAGGTCATCTTTGTTCATGTCCAGGCACTTCCTCCCACCCACGTGCCTAGCAAACTGGGTTGTGCTATCCGATTGAAGTGTGTGGCCCTTCCACCTGGGTGCCTAGCAACTTGAGCTGTACTATCAGGTTGAAGTGTGAGGCAACTGATGTAAACTAAATGAACACTTCCTAGCTGAAAAGATAACAATTTCCATTTTCTTTCCCACAGATGAAAGGGAGACCTACCATTCCAAAGATTGGGCCATCTCGTCTGTTGGATTTACCGCTTGGGGCCAAACTGCCCATTATCCCAGGAAGTACTAATATATTCTACACAACAAATTTATGTGAAACGGTAAACTATGTTTGAATGGTGTTTAAATGGTTTGCTTTACACTTTGCAGCTGTTAAATTTGAAACATTTTGCTATGACTGCACTTTGTGTAACACCTTCAGTTTCACACAAATGGAATTAAATGAGCTGCATTTTTTATGTACTTAAACTCACTTTAATGACAGAAATCCCCCAAAAGAGCTTCAGTCACTCTGTCTAGACATTCTCCAACCACAGTGTCAACTTGAAAAATTGGTATGTTTCTGGCCTAATCATATATGACACGTTGATTTCTGCTTCTGTGCCTTGGTCTGCCTGGCTCTGAAGCCTACCATGTACTCTCCTCCATTTTCTGCTAGTCTCTCCTCACCTGTGTCTACAGGAACTAGACTGAGGTTGAGGTTGTAAGTAGATCAGTCACAGAGTTCATAAATAGTATTCCATGTGCCACCTTCAGTGTAAAATTTAGACTGGGAAAAGAGGAAATTTGAAAGGGAATGTATTTACCCAGATCAGCCCAATACATATTCTCACTTCAGTTTCTGCTTATATATTTTGTTTTAAATGACCATTCTAATTATTTCAATAAACTAATGTTTTATTTTTTTTATTTTTATTTTTTTTTATTTTATTTTTTTCTTATCAGTTACATTTTATTAACTCTGTATCCCAGCCGTGTCCCGATCCCTCATTCCCTCCCAGTCCCTCCCTCCCTCCCTCATCTCCACCGTGCCCCTTGCCAAGTCCACTGATGGGGGGGACCTCCTCCCCATTCATCTGATCCTGTTTTATCAGGTATCTTCAGGACTGGCTGCAAAGCTCGCCTCTGTGGCCTAACAGGACTGCTCCTCCCTTGGGGGGTGGGGAGGCCAAAGAGCCAGTCATTGAGTTCCTGTTAGAAATAGTCCTTGTTCCCCTCACTATGGGAAACCAATTGGTTACTGAGTTACCACAGGCTACATCTGAGCAGAGGTTCTAGGTTACATTCATACATGGTCCTTGGTTGCATGTCAGTCTCAGAAAAGACCTTGTGCCCAGATATGTTTGGTCCTTGTGGAACTCCTATCCTTTCCTCATCATACTAACTCCCCTTCTTTCTTATGATTCCCTGAACTCTGCCAAAGGTTTGGTCATGAGTCTTTGCTTTGAAAACACTGCTAGTTAGAGTTTTTCAAATGCGCTCAGTAGACTCCTGTCAATGTTTAATGTGCATCCCATCTGTCTTTCAAAACGAGGATTGATAATCATACCCCATGTCCGCTCTCTTGATTATCTTTTTTAGGTGTATAGATTTCATTGTTTATCATATCTTATAGGTCTATATAAGTGAGTATATACCGTGTTTGTCTTTCTCCTTCTGGGATATTTCACTCAGGATGATCTTTTCTAGGTCCCACCATTTGCCTGCAAATTTCATGATTTCCTCTTTTTTGATTGCTGAGTAGTATTCCATTGTGTAAAAATACCACAATTTCTGTACCCATTCCTCCGTTGATGGACATCTGGGTTGTTTCCAGGTTCTGGCTATTACAAATAAAGCAGCTATAAACATGGTTGAGCTAATATCTCTTTTGTGTACTTGAGCAAACTTTGGGTATATACCTAGCAGTGGTATAGCTGGGTCTTGAGGAAGCACTATTCCTAATTGTCTTAGAAAGCGCCAGATACATTTCCAGAGTGGTTGTATCAGTTTACATTCCCACCACCAGTGGAGGAGGGTTCCCCTTTCTCCACAACCTCTCCAGCATGTGTTGTCCCTTGAGTTTTTCATTTTGGCCATTCTGATGGGTGTAAGGTGATATCTCAGGGTCGTTTTGATTTGCATTTCCCTGATGGCTAATGAGGATGAGCATTTCTTTAAGTGTTTCTCTGCCATTTGATATTCCTCTACAGAGAATTCTGTTTAGCTCTGTTCCCCATTTTTTAAGTGGATTACTTGGTTTGCTGCTTTTCAGCTTCTTTAGTTCTTTGTATATACTCGATATTAGTCCTCTGTCAGATAAAGGGTTAGTGAAGATTCTTTCCCAATCTGTAGGCAGGCGTTTTGTTTTGATGACAGTGTCCTTTGCTTTACAGAAGCTTTTCAGTTTCATGAGGTCCCATTTATTGATTGTTGGTCTTAGAGCCTGTGCTGTTGGTGTTCTGTTCAGGAAGTTGTCTCCTGTGCCAATGAGTTCTAGGCTGTTCCCCACTTTTTCTTCTAACAGATTTAGAGTATCTGGTTTTATGTTGAGGTCTTTGATCCACTTGGACTTTAGTTTTGTGCAGGGTGATAAATATAGATCTATTTTCATTTTTCTGCATGTGGACATCCAGTTGGACCAGCACCATTTGTTGAAGATGCTGTCTTTTTTCCATTGAATGGTTTTGGCTTCTTTGTCAAAAATTGAGTATTCGTAAGTGTGTGGGTTTATTTCTGGGTCTTCTATGCGGTTCCATTGAGCCTCCTTTCTGTTTTTATGCCAATACCATGCAGTTTTTATTACTATTGCTCTGTAGTACAACTTGAGATCGGGAATGGAGATACCTCCAGATGATCTGTTGTTGTACAGGATTGTTTTGGAGATTCTGGGTTTTTTGTTTCTCCATATGAAGCTGAGAATTTTTTTTTCAAGGTCTGTAAAGAATTGAGTTGGTATTTTGATGGGAATTGCATTGAATCTGTAGATTGCTTTTGGCAGGATGGACATTTTCACAATGTTAATCCTACCAATCCATGAGCACGGGAGATCTTTCCATCTTCTGAGATCTTCTTCAATTTCTTTCTTCAGAGACTTGAAGTTTTTCTCAAACAGGTCTTTCACTTGCTTGGTTAGTGTCACCCCAAGGTACTTTATGTGGTTAGTGGCTATTGTGAAGGGTGTTCTTTCCCTAATTTGTTTCTCGGTGATTTTGTCTTTGGTATACAGGAGGGCTTCTGATTTTTTTGAGTTGATTTTGTATCCTGCCACTTTGCTGAAGGTGTTTATCATCTGGAGGAGTTCTCTGGTTGAATTCTTGGGGTCGTTCATATATACTATCATATCATCTGCGAATAGTGACACTTTGACCTCTTCCTTTCTGATCTGTATCCCCTTGATCTCCTTTAGTTGTCTTATTGCTCTGGCTAGGACTTCAAGTACTATGTTGAAGAGGTAGGGAGAGAGTGGGCAGCCTTGTCTTGTCCCTGAGTTCAGTGGGATTGATTTAAGCTTCTCTCCATTGAGTTTGATGTTGGCTATAGGCTTGCTGTATATTGCCTTTACTATGTTTAGGTATGTGCCTTGTATTCCTGATCTCTCCAAGACTTTAAACATGAATGGATGTTGGACTTTGTCATATGCTTTTTCAGCATCTAAGGAGATGATCATGTGGTTTTTCTCCTTCAGTTTGTTTATGTGGTGGATTACATTGATGGATTTCCGTATGTTGAACCACCCTTGCATGCCTGGGATGAAGCCTACTTGGTCGTGGTGGATGATATCTTTGATGTGTTCTTGGATTCGGTTTGCAAGTATTTTATTGAGTATTTTTGCGTCAATGTTCATAAGAGAGATAGGTCTGAAGTTCTCTTTTTTTGTTGGGTCTTTGTGTGGTTTAGGTATCAGGGTGACTGTTGATTCATAGAATGAGTTTGGTAATGTACCTTCTGTTTCTATTTTGCGGAATAGTTTGAGGAGAATTGGTGTGAGCACTTCTTTGAAGGTCTGGTAGAATTCCACACTGAAACCATCTGGCCCAGGGCTTTTTTTGGAGGGGAGACTGTGAATGACTGCTTCAATTTCCTTGGGGGATATTGGGCTGTTCAGTCTTTCTACCTGATATTGACTTAATGTTGGAAGATGGAATCTATCAAGAAAATTGTCCATTTCATTTAGATTTTCAAATTTTGTGGCATATAGGCTTTTGTAGTATGACCTAATGATTGTTTGAATTTCCTCTGTGTCTGTAGTTATGTCACCCTTTTCATCTCTGATTTTGTTGATTTTGATAGATTCTCTCTGCTTTTTAGTTAGTTTGGCTAAGGGTTTGTCTATCTTGTTGATTTTCTCAAAGAACCAGCTTTTTGTTTCATTGATTCTTTGAATAGTTTTATTTGTTTCTAATTGATTGATTTCAGCCCTAAGTTTGATCATTTCCAGCCTTCTGCTCCTCTTGGGTGTATCTGCTTCTTTTTTTTCTAGGGTTTTCAGTTGGGCCATTAAGTTGTTTGTATGTGATGTTACAAATTTCTTCTTGCAGGCACTTAGTGCTATAAATTTTCCCCTGAACACTGCTTTCAATGTGTCCCATAAATTTGGGTATGTTGTGCCTTCATTTTCATTGAATTCTAGGAAGTCTTTAATTTCTTTCTTTATTTCTTCCTTAACCCAGCTGTCGTTGAGTAACAGGTTGTTCAGTTTACATGTGCGTGTAGGCTGTTTGTTATTTCTGTTGTTGTTGAGGTCCAGCTTAAGTCCATGGTGGTCCGATAGAATACAAGGGATTATTTCAATCTTTTTGTATCTGTTGAAGCTTTCTTTATGACAAATTATATGGTCTATTTTGGAGAAGGTTCCATGCGGTGCTGAAAAGAACGTATACTCTTTTGAGTTTGGATGAAAAGATCTGTAGACGTCTATTAGGTCCATTTGATTTAGGGTCTCTGTAAGTGTTTTTATTTCCCTATTTGTTTTCTGTCTAGTTGATCTGTCCCTTGCTGAGAGTGGAGTGTTGAAGTCTCCCACTATTAGGGTTTTAGGATCAATGTGTGATTTAAGCTTTAATATTGTTTCATTTATGAATGTAGGTGCTCTTGTATTTGGGGCATAGATATTCAAAATTGTGATGTCCTCTTGGTGGATTTTTCCTTTGATGAGAATATAGTGGCCGTCCTTATCTTTTTTGATTAACTTGGGTTGAAAGTCTATTTTATTAGATATTAGGATGGCTACTCCTGCTTGTTTTCTGGAACCATTTGCTTGAAAGACATTTTTCCAGCCCTTTACTCTGAGGTAGTGTTTATCTTTGTTGCATAGGTGTGTTTCTTGGATGCAACAGAATGTTGGATCCTGTTTCCGCAACCATTCTGTTAGTCTGTGTCTTTTAATTGGGGAGTTGAGTCCGTTGATGTTGATAGAAACTAGTGACCAACAATTGTTACTTATTTTAGATGTGGTGTTGGTGGTGTCACTGAGTTTCATTGCTTGTCTTCTTTTGGTTTTTTTGTTGTGTAGTTATCTATTTCCTCTGTTTCCTTCGATGTAGTTGTTTTCTTTGCTTTGGAGTTTCCCTTCTAGTAACTTCTGTAAAGCTGGGTTACTATGTAGATATTGTTTAAATTTGGTTTTGTCTTGGAATATCTTGAATTCTCCGTCTATGTTGATTGAAAGTTTTGCTGGTATAGTAGTCTGGGTTGGAATCTGTGGTCCCTTAAGGACTGTATGATTTCTGTCCAGGCCCTTCTGGCTTTCATAGTTTCTGTTGAGAAATCTGGTGTGATTCTGATAGGTCTACCTTCATATGTTACTTGGCCTTTTTCCCTTGCTGCTTTTAGAATTTTTTCTTTGTTTTGTAGGTTCAGTGTTTTGACTATGATGTGACGTGAAGAATTTCTTTTCTGGTCTAGTCTACTTGGTGTTCTGTAGGCCTCTTGTATGTTTATGGACATCTCCTTCTTTAAGTTGGGAAAGTTTTCTTCTATAATTTTCTTGAAAATATTTTCCGGACCTTGGAGCCTGATGTCTTCTTTTTCTTCTACTCCTATTATTCTTAGGTTTTGTCTTTTCATGGTGTCCTTGATTTCTTGGATGTTTTGTGTTTGGAACTTTTCTGATTTTATTTTTTCTTTGAGAGACGAGTCAATTTCCACAAGTGTATCTTCGGCTCCTGAAATTCTTTCTTCCATCTCTTGTATTCTGTTGGTGATGCTTACCTTTGTGGTGCCTGATCTTTTCTCTATGTTCTCCAGCTCCTGGTTTTTCTCTATTTGTGTTTTCTTCATTGATTCTAATTCTGTTTTCATGTCTTGCACCATTTCCTTCATCTGTTTGAATGTGGACTCCTGTTTTTCAATGATAGCTTCTATTTTTTTGTCTGTTTCCTCTCTATGTATCACTAATTGTGCCTCTACTTCTTTGGGTATAATTGCCTGTATTTCTATGAGAGCTTTGTTTATTTCTTCTTTATTTGCCTTCATTTGTGTGGACATTTCTTTGAGAGCTTTGTGCATTTCTTCTCTGTGTGCCTCAATTTTCGTGGTCATTTCTCTGAGTGCACGATTTGTTTCCTCTTGGTTAGTCTCGATTTCTTTGGTTATTTCTCTGAGGGCTTTGTTCATTTCATCTCTATGGGCCTCTAATAGCTGGAGAAACATAGTTTTGAGGTCGTTTTCTTGTATATCTAGTGAATTGAAGTGTCCATTTTTTTGTGGGGTTGCTGGTGAGATCATTATGTCCTGATTTTTGTTGGGAGTGTTCTTACGTCTGCCTCTAGCCATCTGGTCATTTATAATCCTCACTGGTTGTTCCTCGAGATTGTAGTTTGGGCTATGATCCTCTCTTTCTGTTTTCTGGACTGTTTTTTTCAGGAAGATGAGAGAGGTTCACTGCTTTGGGGGTGTGCACTGTGTTTTCAGTTTTGCCTAAGTAAAGAATGTGACGCTGGCGCTATTCGCGTGCGCTTTTAGCGGGCGTAGTGTGCATGCGCGGATTGTCTGACTATTGCAGTGGCCTGCAAGCCACTATTACGCAGTTCTGACTGAGATCCAGGGATTGTTTGTCTGGATTACCCTGGTGGACCCGCAAGGCAGAGGCTTCAATGTCGCTATCCCAAGAATCCCTCTGATGCCCACACTAGGAGTGTGGGTGGCAGGGATCTCGTCTGGTTGCTTCTGTGGAGAGGCCCTGGGTCTGGGGTAATCTCTCCCTAGAAGGCTCACTCACTCTCTTGCACGACCAGTTGGAATGCACAGGGGTTCCCCTTGCTCACTACTCTGTTTTGGTCCTGCTGCAGAAGTGCACGGGTAGGGTAGCAGTCAGCTCTGTGACACTGTGGCCGCAGGACTCGGTGTCCACCTTTCCTGTGTGCTGCCTCTTTGTTCTTTCCCTCTGCCAGGAGGGGTTGTGTTGACTGGTCCCTGGGTGGCGCGGGAAACAGTTAGGGTGAGTGTATTCAATCCCAGATCCCGGGCCCAGATCTCTCTGCCAGAAGCAGCCTAGCAGTAGAATCTATGTTTGCTGATCCCAAGAGAGTACCGGGTAGGGTTGAGTGTCCTCAGATCCAGAGCTTGGCCCCCTCTGCTAGGGGCCACTGGAGAGAGGGTGCTGTGTCCTTGGCAGGCTGCCTCTCTGTCCTTCCCCTCTGACCTTCTCCTCTGCTAGGGCAAGCTTATGGAGGTGCTCTCAGGGGAGTGCCAGCAGGGGTTGGGGCTTCTCAGTGGGATCCTGAGCCCTGAGCAGGCGCATTTCTCTGCTGGGGGTGGGGGCGCCGGTGATAGAACTTGCTGCTATATCTTATTGCTCTGGACCCAGGAGAATCTCAGGACGTGTAGGATGACCACAGTCCCAGATCCTGAGCTGTAGTTTGTTTGCTAATGTTTTAAAGTGTGATTTCATGAATTTTTCATTTGCAATCATTTCAAATCTGTTTTTGTTTGTTGCAGCTTTTCCAGCCTTCTTTTGATTTTAACCTTAATGACCCGTACTGTAAACTCATGGAAACCACCTACAAAAGTCTTCATGATCCACACTTAAAAGCATACTTCAAACGAAAAGACATTATCAAGAAACTAAGAAAAGGAGGATACATCACAGGCAATAATAAAGTACGTTAAGGGCTACTTCTGATTTGCAAAAATGTAAACACTTGCTAGGTGCTTTGATTCTCATGCTAACTTCTATTTGACAACTAGCAGATATCACAGAAGAAAGTCTATATAATGTTTAGTATCAGGTGCCTTTTCTTTGTCAAAAACTACTTTCTATTTCACAATTATTGAATGATAGAAAAATTAATTATCAAAACATTTTTGGCGTGTAAACATATTGACACATTTATTTTCCTTGTGTCTCTAGAAGTAATTTTGACCTGGAACTCTTAATGAAATATTTAGAAATATTCTGGTGGTTCAGCTTTCTAGAGATTCTGACTACAAAATTGCCACAAAATGCATTATTACATTTGATTATAAATCTGTTACTAGAATGAATGTTCTTATTCTTTCCTCTAAATGTTTTATAATTTTTTAAATTTATAATAATGTTTTTCATTTGTGAATTCATAGGTTGTATGTTCCTTAGGAGAGCTGAATAAATACAGACAATATCTCACAGCTTTAAAAATTGACTTTGAACGAAAGTATGTAAGAGAAAAAGTAAGTTAAACACATAAGTCTGTTTTATTTGGGATCCATAAGAAAATTTTCTGAAAGCTATGCTCTTTGCACAATATTTCCTTAAAATATTGCAGGAATGCAGTCTATATAAAGAAAATTGTAAGACACAGAGTTCTCATTTGACTTTTACATATATAAAGTTTACTTGTCTGAATGGGCCTCACAAGACCTAAAATCATGTTAGTAGAAATAGCAGTTTCTAAAGCTTAGGACATTTACTTAAGCTTAAATTTTAAGAAAATATATCAAAGGATAGATACGTTTATTTCTGGCAAGGTTATAACATCCAATAATTTTTTTTTTCTTGCAGAAAATTATAGAAAATCAGGTTAAAAAAGTGAATGAAAAGAGACAAGCCCGTGATGACGATGCTGCCATTGCTGGATTTCAGCAGTGGCTGTTAAAAGGGAAAAAACCTAGCCCACATCAAGCTCGATTAATAAAACGCAGGTAGAGTCAGAGTTTATGTATATTTCATGGACACGTTATAGACATCCACAACAGCAAAAACATGAGCATGATTGAAGGTGCTAGATATATTTAAGGCCCTCAGAGTTTTCAACATGGAGAACTAAGAGTATATCAAGGCAGGCTAAACAGACAGCTCAGCAGCTAAGAGTACTGTCTACTCTTTCAGGGAACTAGGGTTTGATTCCCTGTATCCACATGGTGGTTCACAACCATCTGTAATTCCAGTTTTCTTCTGGCCTCCAGAGACACTGCATGCATGCAGTGCACAGTCTTACATGCAGGCAAAACACCTATACATATGATTTTACACACATATGTATGTGTGTGTCTGTACATCAAGAGGCACAGGGATTGAGAGCCTTGATAGCAATGCTGGGAAGAGGAAGGTAAGTTTCTACCTGAGAAATTGGAGCCACCAGGAATCCAAGAGGTAAGTCAAAGTGTTATAGAAGTCCAAAATATTAATCAGTGATCTTGTGAAAGCCAGGTCTCTTATACCAGAGGAAGAGAGAGTGTTTTAACACATTTTAAACATCAGTTTAAATACCTTATTTTAAAGCCATAGTGAACTAATTACAACTACTTTATTGGATGCTAATGTAAGCATGACTTTCCTCTACCTTCCACTCTCTTCCTTCAGCTACTAAGCACACATTACCGTTTAGAGATCAAGCCTTGGCCTTAGAAGGTAAAGGGCAAAACTATAGAGGGGGAAAAAAAAAACCTTTATCATAATTGAAAGCCTGTTGTTCATTATCTGGCTCACAAAGTCCATGCATTGATCTCATGCTATACCAGAATGCATGTGGATAAACTAGAATTGCAGAGTGGCAAGTATCCTGAAGGAAATATCCAAGTGACATGCCTTTAATTCACTTTTACTTAGACATTTGCACATGATTAAAAAAGAACTAGACAAAATTGAAAACACCTCGGGAAGACGGAATACACTACAGTTGAAGGAAGAAGACAGAGAACATTGGGATAATGTTAGGAAAGTTCTGAATCTACGCTCACAAGTTGAAGAGGTGAGGATCAATAAATTTTGCATGGAAAACTTGTACGGTGGTTTTATTTGTAAACAGGTTTAACAGGTTCACCATCTCATGTGTAGTCATTTCAATTTAGAGAAGAAGCCCAAGTCAGTCAGATGGATTTGTGGGTAAAGGCACTTCCTATGCAAGCCTGATGACCTGAGTTCAAGCCCCAGAACATATGTGAAATTAGAAGAGAGCTCATGCTATACTTGTCCTTTTATCTCTGCATGAGTTCTGACATGGCTGTATCTTTAGCTTCTCTGTCCGAATACCTTTATGAGCATCAGATTACATGTACTATTCTCCCTGAATTCAAAACACAGCCTTTGCCAATATCTTTTGAGATTCACTTTTAGAGTCATGTTCGTGATATTTTTCGTTCCACTGTATCCACTAAAACATGGCCAATGAATGTCAGATAATCACATTCAAAACCCAATGCAAGATTTGCTTTATCTTTAACCCAAACGATATGAAGCCATTGATTTGATCTAACTTGTGTATTGGTTGAAGAAAGAAAAAATACCTTTAAAATTAAATATATGCTGACAACTGTAATGGCATGTCCCTTAGGAATTTCAGTTAAAGGAGATGACACTTCTGACAAAGATTGGTCCAGAAGCTAAGAAAGAAAGAAGAGTTGATGAACATCGTCGGAAAATCAGAGACGAAGTTAACAGAAAGGTAGTCAGCTTTTGCTCAACTTGGGCTGTTTCAAGAAAGTCTTTTGCCATATTTTTATATGTTAAAGTATGAATTTTCAGAAGAGAGTTATTGATGAAGACACCCATTTGGCTCAAATCTGTAATTCAACAATGAGTACCCAGAAAATTAAATTAGATTGAGTTCTGAAAATATGCTTGACCTAAGGAATAAAAGGATGGCCTAACATGTACAAGACCCTAGCTTTAACTTCCAGTTGTCAAAGAGCTTGTGCACATGCACATGTATACACAATTTCATGCTGAATCACAAAGGAAACCTACTGTTTAATACTTTTCTTCAAATTCATTATAAATTTAGATAACTCCAGATAGGAAGAAAGGTCTACATCATCACATTTGAAATAATATGTGTGGTATTGGAATTTTCTTGACGAGTATTTATTTACATTTGGAACATATTTAATATATTTTTAATATTTTGTAGAAACAGGTAATGCTACAGAAAAGGATCACCTACCGTTTAGAAAAACTGCAAAAGAAAGATAGTAAAGAAGAAAAGCTGGAAGCAAGTTTCCCTGAAAGTAAAAGACATTCTGAATCAGGTGAGAGAGTGAGGAGAGAAAATAAAAGAGAAAGATTAGTGGAAGCTAAACAGTGATATGTTAAATATGTCTTTATAAACACATCTATGCTCACATGTATTTTTTTTAAACCGCCCTCACAAAAGGAAGTACTAAGATCCCACAATGCCTGTGCCAGACAATATGTGAGGCAGTTTTCAGCTCCAGATCCAGTTAAAGAAAGCATATGCACACACACACAAATGGTTTACAAATAGGCACACATAAAGTTTAACAAAAGCCAGTAAGAGGAGATAGCATGTACACACAGGGAAGAAATGCAGGAAAACAAATGAGAGAACTAAGTTGAAGCAGGCATTTAGAGAACATTAACAAGTGAAAAGTTAAAAAAAATAGCCAGTAAGACAAAAATATTCACAGAAATTAGACAAAAGGATAAATATAAAGATCGAGAGAGAATTAAAATGTACAAAGTAAGGAATAGGAAAAGGACAAAAACATGAAAAAGCATCTGGCAGACAAAGTTGATACAATAAATAATGAAGACAAGGAGAGAGAAGAAAATTAGAAGAATCCCCCATTTGATTGTGGGAGTGGGGAGAGATGAAGACAGAAAAAAGGCAGGAGGAGGTAGAGGATGAAGAAACGGAGCCAGACAAGGAAGAGCTAGTAAGAAAAGAGCAAAAGGATTGTGATTGTGAGAGAGGGGGTTTGAAATAATTAGTAAATTCCAATACATTCAGGGAAGGTTTGCAGGGTTTATTCAAGAGATTTCAAACCTACAAAGTTTGGGAAGTGAAGCAGTGTTTTGTTGTTGTTGTTTTTGTTTGTTGTTTAAGTAAGATGGAAAAGGGCAAGGTGAGGAAAATGGGGCCTGTAAGTTACAAAAGGGAAAAGAGCCTGGGAGAAAGGGAGACAATAATCCTTAAAAGGGGCTAAGGAGAGGAGACAGCGTGCTTGTTATCCTACCGGTGAAGAAGCTTGAGATAAATTACAAAAGATGCTTCTGAAATAGGAAGAAAAAGAAAATGAGGTAGGGAAAGAGGAGGGAGGGAGGCAGGAAGGAGGATAAAAGGAAGGTAAAAAGAAAAAAGAAAGGAAAGAGAAAGGAGATTTAGTGAAGATAAAAGTGGGAGGAGGAATGGAAAAGAAGGAAAGAAAATAAAACAGAAAGGAAAAGAGGGTAGATACAGGGACAAGATTGAATTAAAGGAGGAAGAGAGGAAGAAAAAGGAGGAAGGATTATAAAGAAGGGAAAGGAAGGAAGAAGGGACTAGGAAGAGGGTAACAAGAGGGAAAAGAGAAAGGAGGAATGGGTAAAGATAGGCACAGGAAAAGGGTAAAGGTGGGACAAATGGAAGGGAGGAAGGAGAAAGACAGGAGGAAGGAAAAGTAAAGATGGGAAGAGGGTCAAGACGGGAGGAGTGGACAAAGATGGGACTCCTCCCATCCTCAAGGGGCCTGGAGTGAGGGAGGAACCAGAGGGAAAGAGCAAAGCTGTCTGGAGGCCCAGGCTGGCCTGCGCTGGCCGCTTTCCCTCAGGGGCTGGGGGTAGCTGCGTGCGGCGGACTGCACCAGGAGGCATCCCTTCTCAATTCAGAAGGTATCTCCAGGGCAAGACTCCTTGATCCCCCAAAAATCTTGGCCCCCTGTTGACTTTGATTTAAGATGAAAAGGTGGGAGGAGGAAAGAATAAGATGGGGAGAGGAAGTAGTAAAAATAGGAGGAAGGAGGGCAAAGATGGGAGAGGGGAGAGGTGGAAGGAGGACAAAGAAAGGGGAGAAAGAAAGGGAAGTAAAGGCATGGGAGAAACAAAGAGGAAGAAATGAAAATGGAGAAAAAGAGGAAATGGAGGGAGAAAGTACAGAAGCAAGGGAAATTAGCAAGGATAAGAAAGAAGAAAAGCAAAGAAAGCTGAAAGAAATTAAAGAAAAAGAATTACACGGGAAAGAAAGAAGGAAAATGAGTTTTAAAAAAGTAGAAACATCAACAAAAGTGTGAGAGCTGTGAAAAGGAGGAGCCAGTAAGAAATTCAAGTCTTATTGGGGAAAGGGTATCAGCTTTTAAAAGACTAAAACATGATATGTAAACAGATTAATAGGTCTGAATTTTAGGAAACAAAAGAGCATAACAGGAAAAGAGAAAACAATCAGAAACAAAACAAGAAGAGAGAAAAGTTTAAGGGGAGGAACTAATAAAATATTGGCTCATAAAAGGAGATGGAAAGGGAAATGTCGGGGATGAGGAAAAGTCTAGAGAAGAGAAGGATGGAAGAAAGAAAAACTTTTAAAAAGCAAAATGAACAAAGATAGAGAAAAATTGAAACTTACAGGGAATGGAGCAATAGGAAAAAATAGTAAACTAATAGACAAAATGAAGAACAAGGGTGTGGAACTAGTGAGAGCAAATACAGTATGGCAGGAGATGTTTTGAAAAGCCACTAAAAGACTTTAAAGGAACCCTGGGGCAGTGGCACATGCTTGTAATCCTAGGACAGATGTCTATAAAAAAAAAAAAAGAAAGAAAAACAGAAGCCAGGAAAAGTTGTAAGGAAATGGATTTCAAACACAAGAACCGGACAGAAGTTATGACATGTTCTCAGGATGATGGCAAGAAAAGGGAGCGAGGCTCTGAACAGACCACAGGCTACTTGGAAACTTAGTCAATGAGGAGAGTAGCACTTGGCAGATGCAAAATTCTGGAGGAAATTTCAGAGGAGAGGTTTGAATCCTAGGGAGGATCTCTTCAAAGTGACCTAAAGACTTTTGCTGAACACAAGCAAGGGTGCTAGGATATCCCCTGAAAAATGGAACATTAGGCTGGGCATTGAGTAGAGTCAAAAGTGGGGCTTGAACTATAATGCAAGCTGGTTTTGTTTGTTTGTTTGTTTTTTGTCCAAACTGGGTTTACTATGGAAAGGCACCAATGGGCCAAGGGGAAAAGCTAGGAGCCAGAAGTTAATTTGATCACCATGGTTGTTAGCTAATATGGAGAGAAGTAAGGAATTAGAACAAGGTAAAATAGTGCTTGCTACAAATGTGTGTGGGGAGAAATGTAGATGTGAAGACAGATGTTAAAGGGGAAAATCAGGGTTCAAGGCTATAAGCTCAGATGCTGCATTTCATCCCAGAGCTTCGAAAGCTGGGGTATGCAGAGGACTCTGGTACTGGAGGAAAGTAGAAAACAAAAACAAACCAAGTCAGAAAAAGAGGCAGGAAAAGAAAATTGTAGATAGGGACAGAGGAAAGGGGTTGGGGCGGTAAATAAATTTAGGGAAGGAGGCAGAAAAGAAAGGAAGCCTGCAAGCAGGCAAAAAAAGGAAAATAAGAGTTACAGAAATATGAAAAGGGAGAATAGAAGAAGGGAGGGACTTCAGAAGTTTAGGTAGGAAGGCTTTTTAAAGAGGCTCATTCTCAGTTGGTAACGAATAGGAGAAAGCTACTTTTTAAAATCCTATAAAGCACCATAAAGATGTTTGACAGTTCTGAAGACAACTGGTTACTTTAATAGACATACTAGTAGTTAGAACTTTAAGTGGAAAAAACAGTGAAAGAAAATACTGGGATGGGAGAAGGAGGAGAGGAAGGGGGAAAAGAGCAACTGGTTTAGTAAAATAAGTGATATTTTTAGGAAATAAGTATAGTTTCAAGATATGCTTTCTGTCTCTAGTGACTTGTATTGAAACTCTTATCACATCAAGTGAGTTGAGCTAAATCCAGATGGATGAAGGTACAGGGCTCCTTCCATTGCCCTTCTTAACTATTCCCCATATTTTTATCCTGTACCATTGATAATGCTGGTGTTAAAAATGATATGTTGTGAAGTCAGGACAAAAATACAAAAGAAAAAAAAAGAAAAAATGCGTTGAAATATAAGCAATATAAAAAGAATTGAAAAAGTTTAAATAAATGAAAAAAAATGATAAAAAGGAAAGTGTATAAAGGATGAATCAGTAAAGGGTTGAAGGACAGGGAATGTAAGGCTGAAATGTAAGGACTGGTAACACAAGGGTAATTTTTACTGTAGGGGTCAAATCTTACAAGTAGGAGTCAGGAAAAAAAAGAGGAAAAACCCAAAAATTGTTCATTGATACATGATAGATAGATAGATAGATAGATAGATAGATAGATAGATAGATAGATAGATGGAAAGATAGAGGGATAGAAAGATATGCAGACAGATAGAGTTTAGCAGGAAGGTAAGCAAGTAGGTAAAAGATGGGAAGAAAAAAGAGGAAAATTAGAGAGTAGTAAAATAGTATATAAAACAGAATTGGAGAAAGGGAAGAGTTTTAGAGGCTAACCGTGATAAAGGATAGAAATAATGAGGTAGTTATGTCAGCAGGCAGTAAGCTTTAGTGATTATCGTTGGAAGTTTCTGTGACCTAAGGATCCTGGTTTGTGGACAATAAAAAAGGAAGCCCTTATACTCAATCTGAGTGCACCAACTAGTGCCATTTGTTAAAAAAAGAAATTCTTAATGCATGAGGAATTCCAAGAGAGGACACCATTAAGTGGCCGTGTGCTATTAAATGTTTACAGAACAAAGAGGAAAATTGGAAAATTGTGGGTAGAGAGTTAAAAGGTGACTTGTCTTCTGGTGCATATGATGGTATATTACTTTCCTGGCCCCAGAGTTCCATAATTAAATAATTATCTGAAGGTCATAAGACTTCACATTAGGCAGCTGGGATTGGTGTCAGGAAATTCTGTTGAGGAAGTTGGAGCCAGGGTCTTACTGGGGCTAAGTTCTTAAGTGTCTCCTGCTTCAATCCCCCATCAGAACAGGTGGCCCTAACTGCCTTTGGTTTGTGTGTGGGTGGAATTGGGGCCAAAACAGTTAAAGCTACTTAAGGCTGAGAAAGGGTATTGAAAATTGACAGCTGTCAGGGTTCCTATTTAGAGGTCCTTCTGATGAATAATCTATGGTGAAAGGTAGAAGGCCCATTTCAACTTATATGGACAAAACTCTCTGGGGTCTGATGGATCTCAATCACAACATAAAGTATACTTAGAAGGGACAAAGTCTAAGGCCCTCCAAGTTTAAAGGACCACATAAGCCACTGAGTAAAGGATTTACTGTGGAGCTTTAATGGCCTGGGTGGTAGAGGCCATATAGATTGTAAAACTTGAGGGGGATAATGAACATGAAATTGGAGTTCAAATGTAGTAAAACTAGGAGGACAAAGAAACTCTAAGGACTTTGAGTATCAACACTTTGTAGATGGTTCCAAGGAAGTCCTTGGAGAGTGGGAGGGTTGGTCACACTTAGAAAGTTGTTTTATGGAAGAAACTGCTTTAGAAAGGAAAGAACATTAGAAGAGGCTTCAGACAAGGACAATCCAAAGCTCCTGTGCATCCAGGAAGGTGTTTATCATTTCCCCAGTTTTAATCCATTTTTAGAGTGTCCAAAGGATATCACCCAGGAAAAGGAAGGCTATGGTTTTAAGTTGTAATCTAGTTTTAAGGGTATTTCAAAGGGGGCATATTTTAAAAGAGAGGGGGCCAGATCCCAAGAATGGAGGAAACAAATGCACAAAGAAACTTTAAGGGCTAGAGAGACAACAGTCAGTACTTATGGAAGGAAATTGGAGGTATTCACATAGTATCAGTTTACTTTAGGATACCTTAGGCCATTTGTAAGCTATGTATTCACAAGAGTAAGGGTCTTCTGGGGTTGGAATGCCCATGGATAGGATCCAGAGCCAAGATGTAAGGCAGCTATGGGAATCCAGAAGAAAATCTGAGGATCTTTTACTTCAGAAACAGTAGAACAGTTTGTCATACTGTCCCTCCCAGATGGGTTTTAGGAATGAGAACCCATTAAATACTGATGAAATCATCACTGTATCCCTGAAGATTGAAGAGGGCCCATCTTCTTGACAGTAAGGGCAGTGTTTGAGCATCTGTGAAGAGATTCTTGAAAATAAACTAAAGTAGTTGAATAATTACTTGGTCTTTAGTTGTTAACACCTCATTAAGCACAAAAGGTCTCCCACATAACATCTGATAGGGACTGACAGCAGAGCCATGGGGTAGTTTCTTATTGGACCAGAGACAATGGGTAGAGAGAAGTCCAAGAGAGGCTAACTTCTTCAGTCAGTTTTGTTATGTTTTTTTGAAGGGCTCATTACTTTGTTTTACTTTTTTCAAAGATTGTGGTCTCAAGACAATGAAATGAAATCTTTTTGTAAAACTGTATTGTCATGGAGGACCAAAAGGGAATAACTTAGAATCAGTGTAGATGGTGACTTTTGTTTTTGCTTCATTTTAAGGCTCTGATTAAGGCTATTAATTGTACCAGTTGAACCCTGGTCGCAGGAGGGAGGGCTTTCTTTTCAAGGGTGTCAGTAGGATTACTATAGCAAATCTTGTTCTGTAGGCCCATGCTTAAGAATGAACTCCCATCTGTAAAGAGAGCCAAATCAGGATTTGCCAAGGAAATCATCTTTCCTTGGAGGACCTTGGTTCAACAGAACAAGAAAATTTGAACACAGGGAACTTCCCAGAGACTCATACTCCAACCAAGGACTATCCATGGAGATAACGTAGAACCCTGACAATGCAGCCACTTCTGATGAGAACTGATAGACTAAGATCAGAAAGAAGGAGAGGAGGACCTCCTCTATCAGTGGACTTGGGGAAGGGCATGCATGCAGAAAGGGGGGAGGGTGGGACCGGGAGGGGAGGAGGGAGGGACTTATGGGGGGATACAAAATGAATAAAGTGTAATTAATAAAAGTTAAATAAAAAATTAAAAAAAGAAGTCACATAAGTCTTCAGATAAGAGTTTAAGAGAGAAGGCAAAGGAGGAAGGCAGGAAACAGAAAGAGGAGGTGAGAGAAGACAATATTTTTAAGGGATCAGATTATGAGGGGATCAAAAACTAGGAAAGAGGAAAAATATCTGAATGAAAGAGCCCAAAAGGACTTTAAAAGTACAAGATGGGGGTAAAGCTACGTAAAGAGCCCATGCCTACATAAATAGAATACATTTAGGTAGAAGAGAACAGCTAGGATGGATGAGTAGATGACAGACAGGTGGAATAAAAAGTAAAAAGAAAATAAGATTTAGAAGGATACTTGAGTAAAGAATAGTTTGATAGAGAAAATAAATATAGGAGAAAAGAGGCAATATAATTGTGTCAATTCAGAAGTGATTTCAAGAGTCAGGAAAAAGGAAAACTATATATGACAAGATGGACAGGCAAGTGGGGAAACAATTAGCATAAATCAGAATTTAAGAGATATGTCTACTCAAAGTCTAACATAACATGGAAAAGGGATTCAGCAAAGGCACCAAAAAAATGAAAGAAAACAATTTAAAGGAACTTCAAAAAAATGAATGAATCAAGTCAGAGAAATATAAAAGAATGAGTGCAAGAAGAGAGAAAGGAAACAGACAAGATAAAAGAATGAAGTGATGTGAGAAAAGACAAGAAAAAAGTAATAAAGGATGGAAGAAGGGAGGATGAGAAAAGTTTAAAGTGATAAGTGTAGATAATAGCCAATTATCCTTGCCTAATATCATACATCGTAAATCTAATCTTTTTTTCTGCAAATTTTGTAACTCCTCTTTTATATACAGTTGAACAATATTCTTGTATACAAATGTACGTATTTACTGTGACAAATTTTCTTTATTCATTCATTTGTTGTTGTACAGTTATGTTGATTCCAATCCTTTGCTGTGATGAGTAAAGCAGCAAAAAGCATGAAATGCAATGCAAATTAAAAAAGAAAACAGCCAAATTTTAAAATGTGTGAATAGGAAATAAAGTTTGGAAAGGCTTGGCTACAAGAAAAATAAAATTGTAAATAGTAGGGAATTACAAAGACCTATATGAAAGAGGATTATCTAAATAACACAAACATGTGCAGGGTTAATCAGTGACAACTAGACAGGATGGAAATGAGAATTAATGGGGAAAAACAGGAAATTCACTGGTTTTTCACAAGAACACAGTAAAAAGTAGAAAAAGGAAAGAAGAAATTAGAAATTTTTTCAGAGGTAAATAGATAACAAAGCAATTTGAGGCCAGCCTGTATTACAGAGTCAGAACCTATGTGACTTTACTTTTGCAATGATGTCTATAACAAAAGAAAAGAAATATAAAAGGTAGTTCCCATAAGAAAATAAATTTTAAAATGGGCATGTAGTCTCACATCTGTGACCCCAGCTTCTGTCGGTTAACTCAGGATTGGTATGGGTTCAAGGCCATGCTTAGCTATAGAGAATGATAGGGAATAAAAAAATATAGCCAGGGTATAGTGGTGCATGTGTTAATCCCATTACTGAGGAAACAGATCTGATACCTCTGAATTCTAGGACATCCTGATCTATATAAAAAGTTCAGGCCAGACAGGGATACATAGTGAGACTCTGTCTCAAAAACAAATTAGTTAAACAATAGATAGATAGATAGATAGATAGATAGATAGATAGATAGATAGATAGATAGATAGATAAGAAGCTCACAGAGTTGAATGTGTGAAGGTAACATGATAGAAATAGTGTTTACTTGATTTGTTGCTGTTTATCTTCTTGAGTTCTTTATATATTGAGGATATTAGCCCTCTGTCAGATATAGGGTTGGTGAAGATCCTTTCCCAATCTGTAGGCAGTTGTTTTGTTCTTACGACAGTGTCCTTTGCTTTACAGAAGCTTTTCAGTTTCATGATGTCCCATTTATTGATTGTTGCTCTTAGAGCCTGTGCTGTTGATGTTCTGTTCAAGAAGTTGTCTCCTGTGCCAATGAGTTCAAGGCTTTTCCCCACTTTTTCTTCTAACGGGTTCTCTGAAAGGTTCTGCCCTGCAGACTATCAATGCAGATGCTGAGACTTATGGCCAACCTTTGGGCAGAAAGCAGGGAAGCTTATGAAATAAGCGGGAAATAGTAAGATCTGGAGAGGACAGGAGCTCCACAAGGAGAACAACAGAACCAAAAAATCTGGGCACAGGGATCTTTTATGAGACTGATACTTCAACTAAGGACCATTCATAGAGACAACCTAGAAACCCTGCACAGAGGTAGCCCATGGCAGTTCAGTGTCCAAGTGAGTTCTATAGTAATGGGAACAGGGACTGTCTCTTACATGAACTGATTGGTCTGCTCTTTGATCACCTTCCCCCTGAGGGGGAAACAGCCTTACCAGGCCACAGTGGAAAACAATGCATCCACTCCTGATGAGACCTGATAGACTAGGATCAGAAGGAAGGAGAGGAGGGCCTCCCCTATCAGTGGACTTGGGGAAGGGCATGTGTGGAGAAGTGGGAGGGAAAGTTCGATTGGGAGGGGAAGAGAGAAGGAGCTACAGAGGGGATACAAAGTGAATAAACTGTAATAAATAAAAACTAAAAAAAAGAAATAGTGTTTATAGAGAAAAAAAATAAAATGGGGAATCAGTATGAGTTTCAGAAGGAGAAGGAAGAGAAAGATAAAATTAATGTAAGGGGAAGAAATGAGTGAAAACAAATAAATGAAGGGAGAAAGTGAGAGAGTGGGAACTGTGGGTAGAGTAATAAAAATGGTAGAAAGCAAGACATGGAAAGGAAGGAATAAGGGATGAAGTGAACTGAGGAGGAAAAACAGAAGAGAATGGAGAGTGATCAAGCAGAGAAGAGAAGGGAAGAGAGAGAGGAGGATTTGGAAAAGGCAGAGGTTATGTGTATGAGATCAATGAGGCAGCAAGAGAGATTGTAAAAGTAGAGGAAAGTAAATGCAGATTAATGATGATGGCTAGATGGATAGGAAAGAATGTAGGGATAAAGCAGCAAGACACATAAAACATAGACTCAGGCATGGTGGCACATACCTGTGTGTCCAGAATTCAGGAAGTAGCAAGACCACCAGTTCCAGGGAAGCCTGGTATAAATCACTAGAAAATTTCTGAAAAATAAAATGAGTAACAAAAATATAGTAACAGATAGGTAGGGTGGAGACATGTAAGTTATTTTTGATTATAGACTGGCAGGTAGACAAATAGGGACTAGATAAAAGTATAAGTGGGTAAGTAAGTAGATAAACAAATTTATTGAAATTTAAAAGTCATAAAATGAGTTACAGTGACACAGATGCCAAGAATAAAATGTATTTTCTTAAGTCAAGTGGAAAAGAAATGTAAGAATGACAGGAAAAATGGGAAGGAAGGAGAGAGAAGGACAAAATGAATCGAGGAAGAAAAGAAGACAGGCAGGATGAGGGAATCAATGAAAGGGAGTGTGAAAGGACAGAAAAATGCGAAGGATGGAGTAAAATAAAGCTAATAGTGATAAATCTATAGGAAAGAGTAAAACTTAAAAAGAAGAATGAGAGTAAGAGACAGGGATTTAGAGGGGTGGGATGTAAGCAATAGTAAGGAAACTGGGGAGATGACTCAGTGGACAACAGTGATTCCCTCCCAAACATTAGAGCCTGTATTAAAATCCCTAGCACCACATAAGTTCATGAGAGACCTTGTCCCAAGGGAGTAAGCTGAAATGATAGGAAAGGACAACCAATGTCCTTCTCTGGCCTCTGTATACCTGAGTCAGAGTACATTTACGCACACATGCATACATAAACCCATGTAAACACAGAGAATACATACCAAAAATGAATAAATAAAACAAGATAACAGAGAAAAACAGAGGTTTGCATGGACAAATTCAACCAAAATAACTAGTATGTAGACTAAGATATATAATTAAGATACATGACTTGATGGCAGCTAGAGAAGAGAGAAAGTGAGTATAGATACAAAAATAAAGGAGACAGAATAAATTTTTCAAAAGAAAATAATAAAAATTCAGTAGTAAATGACAGTTGGAAAAAGATGAGAAAGAGAAATGAAAACCATCTTCAACAGAAACAGAGAAATAATAAAAGAAGGAATCTAAGACAAGATAAAAAAGGCAGGACAGGAGGCAGAAGTAGAGAAAACATGAAAAAGAAGGAAGGTTAAATGGTCAGGGGTTTTGCAGGCAGGCACAAAAGAAGCAGAAAAGTGATTCATAAAGAAAAGAATGAAGAGAGGGAGAAATAAATAAAAGAAATATAGATGTTTTTAAAGTTTTAATTAATAGTGAAACAAAGTAAAAATACAAAAGTAAGAAAAACAAACCAAAAGCAAATTTAAAAGAAGAGCATAAAAAGGCAGAGTCAAGAGAAACAAAATATGTACAAGCAAACTGAGATTTTAAAAAAGAGGGGATGGGAGAATAGAAGGGACTATGGTTATAAAAAAGAAGGAAAGACAGACTAGGGAGGGGCTGTGATACTGTTACTTAGGTTGCTTTGCAGCCAGGGGAACCTGAGGGTCATTCCCTAAAACCATGTGAAGAGGTCATATGGGTATAAAATGGTGTAGGGAGCAGGAATGGAGTCCAAACACTGGGGATTCAAAAATAGGAGGCTATCAGAGGCTCCCTGGCCAGGTAATTTAGCCTAGTTTGTGAGTCCTGGGACAAATAGAAACCTTGTGTCAGTGGAAGTGAATAGGATTTCTGAAGGTAACACCAGACCTGTCTACTGTCACACACACACACATACACACACACACACACACACACACACACACACACACACCTACTTAAACTTGCTAAATAAAGTAAAAAAAGAAGCATACAAAAGAGTGAGAGTTGATAAGAATAAAGTATTCAATCACTCAGAAATAAAAACAAGGAAATCATGAAATTTGCAGGTAAATGGTGGGAACTAGAAAAGATCATCCTGAGTGAGTTATCCCAGAAGCAGAAAGACACACAGGGTATGTGATGACTCATAAGTGGATATTAGACATATACTATAGGATAAACATACTAAGATCTGTACACCTAACAAAACTACTCAAGAAGGACGACTCAGGCTAAGATGCTCAATCCCCATCCAGAAAGGCAAAGAGGATGGACATCAGAAGAGGGAGAAAACAGGGAACAGGACAGGGGCCTACCACAGAGGGCCTCTGAAAGGCTCTACCATGCAGGATATCAAAGCAGATGCTGAGACTTATAGCCAAACTTTGGGCAGAGTGCAGGGAAACTTATGAATAAGTGGGAAATAGTAAGACCTGGAGAGGACAGGAGCTCCACAAGGAGAACAACAGACCCAAAAAAATCTGGGCCCAGGTGTCTTTTCTGAGACTGATATTCCAAACAAGGACCATTCATAGAGATAACCTAGAACCCCTGCACAGAGGTAGCCCATGGCAGTTCAGTGTCCAAGTAGGTTCCATAGTAATGGGAACAGGGACTGTCTCTGACATAATCTCATTGGCCTGCTCTTTGATTACCTCCCCCTGCGGGGGGAGCAGCCTTACCAGGCCACAGAGGAAGACAATGCAGCCACTACTTATGAGACCTAACAGACTAGGATCAGAAGGAAGGAGAGGAAGACCTCCCCTATCAGTGGACTTGGGGAGGGGCATAGGTTGAGAAGAGGAAAAGAGAGTGGGATTGGGAGAGGGGAATAAGGAGGGAGCTAGAGGGGGATAGGAAGTGAACTGTAATTAATAAAAATAAAAATTTTAAAGAAAAATAAATTATTCAAACAAGATAATGAGAAAAAAGAAAGGCAGAAAAGAGAAAGATCAAAAACAGAAAAGTTTTAAGATGAGATATCTGTATCTGCATCGAAAATTTGAAAGAAAAAAATGGAAAGTATTGTAAAAGAAGGGCCAATAAAATCTATTTAAGAGAAATGGCTGAAGAAAGATGGAGGGAAAATGGCTGATTATAAAATACTAAGAGATGATAGCATTTGAGAAGAAAGAATAGCACTCTAGGCAGAGGCAAGAGGATCACATCAAGTCTCGGGCTAGCCTAGTTTACATATAGAGGTCAAATACAGCTTGGAGCTATAGAAAGGGAGAAACAGGAAGGAAGGGAGGAAATGCTAGAGAAGAAAAAAAAAATCTCATTATAGGTCAATAGCAAAATGCTACTATAAAAACGAAAGCAGGAGAGGAAGAGGATGGACTCCTTTCTCAAGAAGTTTTAAGTGTGCAAAATGCGATAAAATGTAACGAATTAAAAGAGAAAGAGTGGGAAAAGAAAGAGAAGGAAAAAGGATTCAAGAGATATGTATACAGAGTAGAAAATCAGGTAAGTAGGTGGGTAGATAAGTAGGCAGACAGACACATAAATTTGGCCTTAAAATAATGAAACATGAAGACATACAACATGAGGAATACAATATAAAGACATATGATCCAGATAGAGAGATTTCAAAGAAAAATGTGTCAAATGATAAAGTTTTTTTTTCAAGTATGCCAAATATAAACGAGGCATAATAACACATACCTTTATTCCCAACACTCTGGAAGTAGAGACAGGATATCTATGAGATTGAAGCTAGCCTGGTCTATATATACCCTATCTTTAAAAACAAAAGGAAAATGGAAATTATGCCAAAATAAGAGAAACAGAATACTGAAAGAAGAGGTAAAAGAAGGAAATAGAAGGAAGGAAGAGATAGAGGGAGAAAAGTAGATGTGCAAACACAATTCGAAATAGGATGAGGTGAAGTGAGAGTTTAGAAAAAAACAATGAAGAAAAGGAAGAGATAGATGTTTACAGTTGCAAGTCTGTGGAAAGAGTAATATTTAAAAAAGAATTTGTGTTTAAAACGAAGGTTGAAAAGACAGGATTAGTAAGAAAAGCAAAATTGTAGAGAACAAGATAAAACAGCAGGGCATATTAAAGATGTCAGCAAAATATTAGAGAAATATAGATAGATGAACTAGGGAGAGCAAGAGAGTAAGAATGAAAAAAGGTCTAAAAGGAGGGAGAAACTTAAAATGAGACAGTAAGGCACAGATACTAAGACAGGGGATGTAAGAGGGGAAAGCCAATAAGAAATAAAGGACAATTATGCAGTGCAGAACCAAATTTTGAAGTACAGGTTGAGGTGGGTGGGGGTGGAAAAAAGGCACATGATTAAAATGGAAGAGACAGCTGGCAACCAGGAATGCAAGTCAACTAATGATAGATATGGGAACAGACCAGTAGAAAAGTGCAAAAAGGAAGAGAGAAAGTGGAGGAAGAGAAATTTGAGGTATAGATGTAGCTCAATTCATAGAGTACTTGCCTCATTTTCACAAAGCCTTGGGTTCAATTCTCATCATCAAGCTAGACATGGTGATACACATCTATAATGCCAGCACTCAGGAGATGAAAAAGGAAAATCAGGAATTCAAGTTCTTAGCTATGCAGTGAGTTTGAGGTTAGCCTTGACTCCAGGAGGCCCTTTCTCAAATGAGGAGAAATGGGAGAGGGGAGATGGGAAAAAAAAAAGTTAAGTTGGGAAGGAATGAAGACCTGGTAAAGGGGAAAAATTTGAGAAGTGACAAGTTCAGAAAAAAAAAACAGTAGGAAGGAATAAGAGATTAAAGGGTGGGGGGCTGGAGGGATGCCCAGAGGTTAAGAGCACTGGCTGTTCTTCCAAAGGTCCTGCATTCAATTCCCAGCAAACACATGGTGGCTCATAACCATCTATAATGTTGCTCTCATCTGGCATGAAAGCACACACGCAGACAGAATGCTCTATAAATTATAAATAAATCTTAAAAAAGAGACAGAGAATAAAGGGACTAGAAAACAAATAGAAATGAGAAAGTGAGAAGAGTTTGGAAATGAGGATAAAAAGAGATATTGAAGGAGAGACATATGAAACAAACAGCTAAAAACACCCAGGTTATGGATTAGGAATAAAAGAAGGAGGAAAAGAGGAGGCAAGAGGAGTCTTGAAAGAAGTTATCATTGGAATAGATTGGTGGAACAACTAGAAAACTGAGAATTGATAGAGATAATGCAGGAAAAGCGACAATTGCCCAACATGATGTGTGATGATGCATACCCGTGGTACCACAACACAGGGGTCTGAAGCAGAAGGATCCCCCACTTTCATACCATATGTGAGAAACAAAGTTTGACCAAGAAATGTCACACTGAGTGAGTTACGAATAAGAAACACAAGAACAGTTGTGTTCATGGTGAAATGAAGTCACTATTAAAACAAGAAACTGTATGGGCTCAGAATGTAGCTCTGTTTCTTCCTGCCCCTCCTCTCTCCTATAATTTACCTCTCAACTGTCATTTATCATCTATTTTTGTGGCATGGTCTGCTTATGTAGCCTTGGGTGGCGTAAACCTCATTGTGTAGACCAGGCTAGCCTCCCCCTCTCCATCCAGAGTGCTGGGATTAGAAGCATGAACCCCCACACCTGGCCATTTATCACTTCCTTTCCAAAAAGCTTTTTACTATTGTCCCTTCATCATTTCTGTTTTAGTTTGTTTGTTTTTCTTTTTTCTCTTTGTTCCCACTTTCCTATCTAGCTACCATATATTCATTTTTTTAAATATTTCCCAAATTCTTTGTAATCTTAATTTCCCACTATCTGCATTTTTACCTTTCTAGAACCCTGCTCTTCTGACAGCCCTCTCTCTTACTCTCACACTCTTTTTAAAGTTTACTCTTTCACCCAGACTTAATCATTTTAACATTTTATTTCTACCTTCACTTTTCCCTACTATCTTTCCTGTTTTCTCATCTGTTTCATTGTGTCACTCCTTCCCTGCAAGTCTTCTTTCCTATCCTCTGTCCCCTTAGTCCTCTCATCCCTTTTATTTACTTCCCCTTGTTTTCTCTTTAAGTTCCGTTTAATTTTTCCATACTTTTTATTAGGATCTGATTTTTGTTTAGGTTGTTGTTTTATCAGCTGTTTGACATTTTGGAAGTGGTAGGAAAGCATGTTGAATAGCCTGATGAAACGGTAAATAAAGGAACAGAACCAATAAAAGAGGGAGATAGATAGATAGATAGATAGATAGATAGATAGATAGAGATAGAGAGATAGAAAGATAAATGGATATCCCCTGTTTGACATTTTGTAAGTAATAGGAAAGCATATTGAATAGCCCGATAAAAGAGTAACTAAAAGTACAGAACCAACAGAAGATAGATAAACAGATAAATAGATAGAGCTAGAATGAGAGACAGACAGACAAATAGATGATAGAGATAGATAGATGGATGGATGAATGGAAGGATGGATGGAATCACTCCACAATAAAAACTTCGACATCCAACAATGAGCATCCATATATTAGAGAGTGAGAACACAGTAGCTGCTCAACTCAGAAAGCTGGATGCCATAGTTATCCCAAACTGATAGCGATAGTGAGGATAGGGCAAGTTTAAAGTAAGGAGTTTGTTTAAAGGTGGATAATGAAGACAGGGAGGAAGTAAAAATGGAAAAAGAGAAGGAAAAATTAAGGATAATAGAGGGTGTACATGTGGCTGGAGAAATAAAAAGACAAAGAGGTGAAGAGAGGGTTTGTTGAAAGTCAAAAGGTATGAAATGGGGTAGAGAAAGAAGGAGAACTAGATAAAATGGTATGTGAACCAAAGAAGGGCCAAGGATTCCAAATTATAATAAAAGCCAGAAAAGAGCAAAATGAGATCTATAAAAAAGGAAACAATGAAAGGAATATGAGGCTGAAAAGAGTGGACAATGGAAGTGGAAAAGATGAGCTCTTTAAATAGTAATAGTACACAAAAAGCAGCTTGAAAAGATAGAGCAAAGAAGAAAAGATGAAATAAGGCAGGTAATGCTATTTTATCCCCGAACATAATTTTTTAATTGTTTGGTAATTTTCCATAATGCACCACAATCACACTTGCTTCCCATTCAGTTTTTTGTTTTTTTTATTATATATTACAATTCATTCACTTTTTATCCCTGCTGGAGGACCCTCCTTCATCTGCTCAAAGTCCCAACCTCCCACCATCATCTTCTATGCCTCTCCCATAATACACTGAGAAGGGAGCTCTCCTACCCTAATATCTGACCCTAGCCTATGAGGTCTCATTAGGATTGGCTGCATGGTCTTCCTTTAGGGCCCAGCGAGGCTTATCCCCCCCACCCCCCCCACACACACAGGAAAGGTGTATAAGCCACTTATACTCAAATATAAGTGGATATTAGCCATATAATGTAGGATAAACATACTAAAATCTATGGTCTTAAAGAAGCTAATCAATAAGGAAGACCCTAGGGAAGATGATGAATTCTGTTCAGAAGAGTAAATAGGACAGACATCAGAAGCAGGAGAAGACAGGGAACAGGGCAGGAACTTACCACAGAGTGCCTCTGAAAGACTCTACCCAGCAGGGTATCAAAGCAGATGCCAAGACTCATAGAGAATCTTCGGGTAGAAGGTAATCTTTTGGAAGAAAAGAGAGAAAGAAACACCTGGAGAGTACAGGCATTTCACAAGGAATGCTCAACAGAGAGAATAATTCTGGGCCCAGGGGGCCTGCAGAGACTGATGTTCTACCCAAGGACCATGCTTAGAGAAGACCTAGAACCCGTGCTCTGAGTAGTCCACAGGCAGCTCAGTTTCCATGTGGGTTTGCTAGTAAGGGGGGAAGCAGGGGCTGTCTCTGACATGGACTCAGTGGCCATTCAGCTTTTTTTAAGGGGCTGGCCACAGGGAATTTGACCATGTTCCACTGAGTAAAAGGGCAACACAAACTGGACGTGGGAATGCTGTTTTATTTTAAATTTTCTTTATATATTTTTTTTTATTTTTTACAAAAGAGTCATTAAGAAACTCCTAATACAGTTCAGTGACAAAGTGTGGCTTTCTACCTCAGAGGTTAGACATTAGTGACTTTGCTCCCTCTGCTCAGGACTGCTGGTGGCTTCTTGTAGCAGAAAGATTTTGTGTACACATTATATATGATAGTCACCTCAAATTCTCTCAATAAAGACAAATAGTGCACCTGTAGTCATTTCTCTAGGGGCTGAGGCAGGAGGATCATTAGTTCAAAGTTTATCTGGGCAACTCATACAAGACCAGAATAAGCAGCTGTTCTACTT